>NC_068420.1:9559776-9859776 GCF_023724105.1 Carassius gibelio | reverse complement strand
ACACCAGCTCACCAACATCTAAAAAGTACCATGTTGATGACAAATCCAGATTTTAAAAAATGACTTGTTATCCATCACCGAAAATAATCTCAATCTCAATCTAATTTATCAGTCTATCACTACATAATATATTGTAAGAGGGTTACAAGACACAAATGCATTTAAATGTGAAGGGCAGAGAGATAAAGCGCATAAAAGACAGCGAAAGCGGCAACAAAAACAAATCAATATTGCATGTTGTTTCACCGCTTATCAGCTCTTAAAGAATGTTGTCTGCAAGGAGGCTTATTGTGTCTCGACATCAGCGGTGGCCATCGGAGGGCCATCTGAATCAAGCCTGCGACCCTCCTCAATGGAACGGCCAGGATGCCCATACATGGGTGTAACGTTTTCAAATGACATCAGAGCGAACTCTCCTCAACTAGTTTCAACTTATTACCTTCAGTGGGAAAAGAACACCTGTTTCCATGGCAACTGCAGAACGAGAGGGAGGTAATGACATGGAGAGTGTGTGTGTGTCTGTGGTTATAGATGCAGACATACTGTTTTCCTCTGTAAACTTCCTGATTACAGGATGTTGTTTTGGCCCTTGAGAGAAAAGACGGGGGTATATTTGTGTCGTCGATAGCGTGCAAACGCTCACGTGACAATGTGTAAGGTCTCAAAAGACAAGAAAGTGGGCACACAATGGTGAAAAACTACATCGCAAAAAGTCCCTGGGGCGACACGAGCCGCCCTTGTGCTTGTCACAGGTTTATCTTTAGCTGGTCTCCGCTGTATAATGGCAAGGTTTGGTCGCAGCTCCATGGAAGCGGTTGTCACGGTCTTCTAATTGGCTGGTTGTGTGCACGAGCGACTCCTCCTTCATTGAAGGAGCTCTGGCAGCTGTCATTCACAGGAGCCGCTACACGCAGGAAGTGAGGGATGGGGCGGGGGGAAATGTCTCTCTGTTTCTCGCGCTCGCTCGCCCTCCCTCTGAGGCTCGCTGAAATGAGTGTGCGAGTGTTGTGGGGGTGGCAGGCTTGTTGAGGCCGCATGTAAGACTGCAGCCCGAAAACAGCGGTGGCAAGCGACAGGGTTGTCACAGCAACAGCCGACCTCCTTCAACTCTGCGGTGTGTAGCGGCTGGCCAATTCACAGGGGCCCTACACAGTGCACACTGCTCCCTGTGCACCAAGAAGGGGATACGTGTAGATGTCCAATGGCAATGCCATCAAACACTTTTTCCACTCAACATGGCTGAATATCTCCAGAAATCAACTTCCGAGACACTACCAGGCGACTGGAACACACCCTGTATATCTGTGCATATGTGCGTGTCTGATTTTGTTTTTGGAACTCTGTGTCTTCCTTTTGTGTCAGCAAGATGCTGCGCATGTGTCTTTGCATAAATGTATTACACCGTGAGCTAAGAGAGAGAAAGAGAGAGAGAGAGAGACCAGTGAGGCAAAGAAAAAGCAGAAATAATTTGAGAGAGTGACCTATATTTCTTGAATCCTGCTGCTAGACAGATCAGCACAGATGTTCCACGATCCCAACATTCCTAAAAGACTTGCCACTTAAACCAGCACCGTAACACTCCGTTTCGGTTGTAATTAATGCAAAATGTTTACGTTGACTTAAGATGTCATCTCAAAGACTTCCGTTTTGATGCAGCAGCGGAGGCCAGTGAATGATTACTCAGTTTTCTAATGGGTGAGCGATAATGATTAAACAGAGCACTTTTAGCAGAGCGTTTACTGTTGCTTTTAATCTGCTTGTGTGCAGCAAACAGGTGAGTTGACCAGCCTTCAACACAAATATGCTACAGCTTTAACATCAATGGACCAGCTTTGAAATAAGCAGACTAGCTACACTATGTGAAGACTGCCATGACAGCACAGAATGGAATTCATAATTTCAACAAAAAGATCAGCGAGAAATACCATTTTCTAATTGGAAATTAAACACTGCTACTAACACAATGAGCCTACAATTATTCTGAACAACTTCCTCTCAATAAACAATCATCAATGAGTCATCTTTAAATCACCAGTGCTTAAGATTTAAATAAAGGCAATTATTGATGATTAGCGGTGCTTGCTAAGAAAAGGATCGCTACTATGATTGCTCATACTTGTTTTCCAGTCCATAACTCATCCCACACGTTTGCGTTACGGACATGAATGACATATCGTGTCGTGCGACTTGTTGAGGAGAGGTGTGCTACATTTCTAAGATATCATATTCTCCTGGCAGGCAATAAAAAAATCATGTATCATTGGGTCAGAATATCAAATGAACTTGAGGACATAATAACATCCTAGCAATGCCCTAGCAACCACCCAGAACACATTAGCAACAATTTAGAACATCCTAGCAACAACCTATATTAAATATATTTCCTATATATTAACAATGAATATATTTAAATAGTTATTGCTTATTGACAATATATTTATATATCGTAATATTTAATTTTATATTCAAATATCTTTCATATATAGATGTACATGTAATAAAATATGCTACTTTGTGTGTGTAAATATTTGAATATATATATATATATATATATTTATATTTACATTTATATGGCAACATGTATGTATAATATATGTACTCAGTTATGAGGAAAACATACACTCATAGGCCACTTTGCTAGTACTGGGTTGGACCCCCTTTGGCCTTCAGAACTGCCTTAATTCTTCATGGCATAGATTCAACAAGGTGTTGGAAACATTCCTCAGAGATTTTGCTCCATATTGACATGATAGCATCACGCAGTTGCTGCAGATTTGTCGGCTGCACATCCATGATGTGAATCTCCTTTTCCAGCCAATCCCAAAGCTGCTCTATTGGATTGAGATCTGGTGACTGTCGAGGCCATTTGAGTAAAGTGAACTCATTGTCATGTTTAAGAAACCAGTCTGAGCTGATTTGAGCTTTCTGACATTCCTGCTGGAAGTAGCCATCAGAAAATGGGTACACTATAGTCATAAAGGGATCGACATGGTCAGCAACAATACTCAGGTAGGCTTGGTATTTAGAAGATGCTCAGTTGGTACTAAGGGCCCAGAGCCATATAGAGTGAGAGTTGCGACAACTCCATTGACTCCAATGGAACGCTTTTTTTACAGCAATGGCGGCTCGTGGAGCCTCTAAATAGTTCCCGGAAGTAAAAGGCAAACCGATGCCGCGCCGTAGAGATGCAGCAGAACAAACCGTTTGCGACACACTTTTAAAAGGTAAGACGTTAAAATATACGATTGTATATTACCAGTACATCTAAATAACAATAAATTGTAAGTTAAAACCTTCTAGTAGAGTATTACTCATTAAATGAGTAGATTTAAGGGATGTTATCAGATAACTAACAGATTAGGCTAGGACTGGAACTGAATAAAGTTAGTAACGAACACCCGATTGATTGTAAAATCTGTTCTCTTAATTCAGTTTAATCCATCGTGTTTGGAATTAGAAAAAAAGGAGTATAAACATATTTTTTTGCAGGGTGGGGAAAGTTAGCTAACCTTACATAGCCTATTACGTTAGTTCAATATAACGTGTGACAGCGGTGAGTGGAAGTGGTAAAAATGAGGTTATAACGTTTGTTCCTTATTACACGTATTAAATTTCTTAATAATAAAATACACCCTATTGATATAAATTTAGAGTGAATCGAGTTTGCAAAAACATGGGTGGAGTGTTTTTAGTCATTGTGATTCATTGACTATTACCTGTCTATATTATATAATAATACTGTATTATATACTTAAACTTGTTAGTGTATAAAAGTAACATACTGTGGGTGCTGGTGGGGTGGATTAGTGGTGCCACTGGACTGTTCTGGGATGGAGCATCAGTGATGATCTTTATTTTTCTTAGTGCTGCCTTTGCATTGTTTGATATTTTTTTTCTTGTCTCTTTAATTTTTTTAATAGACCCAGGTAACTGGTTGATGGTTCACTGGAATGCTGACTGGCTGCTGACTGACTTGCTGCTGGTTGACTGGGCAGTGTCACCTGTCCCTGTCTCTCCTCTCTAGCCATGTCCTTTTTCTTAACTGTCACTTTACCTTCTCTGAGTGTCCTCACTCTTTTTTCCTTCTTCTTTAGCTTTGAAACTGATAGAGGCAGAATACATGGTATTGCTAATTTTAAATATTGAAAATATCACATTACTTCAACTAGTACGAGTTTGTACATATTATACATGAATCACCTGAAATAACATAGCTGTAATCAGCAGCCATTTCTTGCATGTTCACAGGTCTAGGGGTGCATCGTGGAGCAGGGCCCTCCTCTTTTTGACCACAGGACGATGTACAAAGATTCTGGGAATAGCATCTGGTCTCAGCCTACTCTTGAATTTTTTGGTCATGACAAATTGCTTTGCCTCAATTTGCCTGCAGAGTGACTTCAGTTTAGTTTCCACAGACAACTTTTTTTTGTCTACCCACATACTGTACATATCACATGGTGGTTAAATGCACAGTTATAGGTAACACTGATGACTCCCTGCAATGTCTCACCCTGAGTCTCAGCTCCCTGGGTTTTGCAAGGCTTTGCTTGTTCCTTATTTCTAGTAAATCATTTTCAATGTAAAAAAGTGCAAACAAATTTAAGTATAATTACCTAACAATTTTTTGTTGTTGTAATTTTTATTTATATTTAGATTGCTCCTGCTGACTTGAGCCAACCATTATTTTCTCCTTTCTATGTCAGCTGGGAAGACATACATTCGCACACCTTCCTCTGACCAAGTGGAGCATCCCCACGCAGCACAGCAAACCATGGTGGATACTATGCAAGGACAAAATGAAAGAAAGGACACATACAAAATGCTTGGCATGCTATTCAATTTATTAGAAATGTATTCATGAATTGCTGTAAACAGTTAATTGTATTTATTTGAATAAAAATACAAAGTAATCTCGTAATATATAATTACAATTTAAAATAACTGTTTTCTATTTTAAAATGTAATATACTCCTGTGATGCCAACCTGAATTTTCAGAATCATTACTTTTGAATGGCAGTGTACATGTTTATATACGAGTATGCTTAAGTTGTTTTAAACCTGAATATATTGTGTACATGAATAAGTATTGTAAGAATTATACTAGATATAATAGATATATTATTTATAATCCATAATTATATTACTATATGTAATTGTAAGAAATATAAACAGTAAGCTTAATTTTACATTTATTTAACATGCTAATTACTGCTGCTAACAGTTAATTGACCCATAGTGCGGTGCAAACTGAAAATCACCTGTCACCAGCCAGTCTCTGTTCTACCTGAAAGTCATCAATATGACATTAGTTAACATGAGATCAGTGGAATAAAAGGACAATATGTAACGTAAAAAGGCAACAGCAACCCGTGTTTATACAACTTAACGTTAGCATGAAATACGTTTTTAAAATAACGGTACTTGAACACATCCTCAAATATTCCCCGATTTGATATTTTATAAACAACATTGCTGTAACTACATACTCATGCTACATACATATGTCGGTGTGTTGTATAAATATATAAAATAAATGCATTTATTGACTCCTTATTACCAGAAATCGCAGTTCTGTCACTCTACTCTATTAGTTTGAATGGCCGCCAATGCACTTCCTGGAACTATTTGAAGTCTACACGAATCACGTGACAACCAAACATTTCGAACTTCCGTTGTCGTAACTCTCTCTCTATATGGCTCTGTAAGGGCCCAAAGTGTGCCAAGAAAATATCCGTTTTATGTAAAACCAAGGATTAAATTCTTAATAATTTTTTTTTAATAAAGCTATTACATGTAAAAATGAAGTGCAGATTCTTCATTGCTAAAGTTTATATGTAGGCTATTTTTATATGTATATCAATATATAGTTATAAATGGACAATAAACATATTGCAGTATATTGAAAAATGTAACCAATTGTTTCCAATAAATAGAAATGTATTTAATATTGCATTATATTTTTTCAGTATATTTCCAATATATTTTGTAAGAGTAGCTACCACCCAGAATCTGTGAGTTCTCCACAATTGGCAAAACTCTCTTTTTCAGATACATATTATTTGTTTCACTGACTTGATCTATATTTTCTATTTAAAGTCAGAATTAAACCCTTACCTAAATCTATTTATAAGAAAAGAGACTTCCCTAATTATTTAGTCTGCATAAATATCACTCTTTTCTTACAGATCTGGCTCCACAACCAGTTGATTGAACCCAGTCCCTTCCCTACATATTTGTTCATTTTTTAGTAATCCATTCACTTGGATGTCCATAACAATAATTGCAAATAAATATTTAATGAAAGAAAGAAAAAAGAAAGAAAGAAAAAAAGAAAGAAAGAAAGAAAGCTGACTCCACCTCACCAAAGATGGTCAGTGGTAATTCAGTTACTGTAAATATCACGAAGTTTGAAAAAGGAGATGAATAAAGCGATAGGCTTAAAGCTGTCTACAATGTGTTGCAAGTAGGCCGGCCACTCATGTAAACAAAACTTCTGTTTGCCTAGTAAGAATAAACAGAATTTACTTGTAAGACACTGATTGAATCCAGGCTCATTCATGTCTTGTAGAGCCTGAAGGGGTCGATAGCTCTACAGATAATATAAGCTTACAGCTTATCAAATCTATACAGTTAAAGGTTTTTTTTTCCCCCTGAAATAGTCTAACAGCAAAACTGTAAACCATAGCAGTTGATTTTTAAAGGTGAAGTTTCTGTGTCAACGGCTGAACCGAACTGCAAAAATAATGAGTGTCAAACAGGTTTCCTGAACACTCCCTCCATCTGCCATTGGCCAGCCAAACAGATTGGTTGAGCTAATGTTTCTGCTGCTAGTAAGGATGCTCAAACCAACAGATTTCTTTCTTAAAGGACTGATATAGAACAAATATGTAGCTTTTGGGGATACTGGTTGTAAAGGACCATTTTATTACAAAATAAAGTAAAGAATGAATGTTTAACAAATCCAACTGTTACAATACAGTACTTATTTTTTTCTGTGGAATACCAAAGAAGGTTTTTTTTGAAGAATGATTTTGTTTTTGCACTATATGGACAGAAAATCACAATAATTTGCAAAATATCTGTTTTTGTGTTCCATGGAAGAAAGAAATCCATACAGGTTTGGAACAACACGAGGGCGAGTAAAAGATTACTAAAGATTACTATCTGTTTAAAAGAGGAAAATAAAAATGGCAGAGTAAATGTTTTCACATTTATGCAGCTTTAAATTATAGGTAAACTGGGCTGATATGAGTGGGTAAGTCTGCATTTCAGATGAGTCATTCCCATTTCATTAAGTGTTTGACATGAGAATATACCTACTGTATTTACTGAGTCTTACTTTCAAACACAGGGGAACAGGCAGTACTTTTCCAAGAACCATTTCCCCTCATGATCCCTGAGCCCCACCCTTCAGAAAGGCACCTGACATCGCTTGTGTTCACTGTGACATTCATTAACTCACAGTAGCAACCTGGCAACCTGTGGCTGATCACTGTTTAGAAGCCAAATCACACACCATGACATTCATGGCTGAACGCATCACCTGTTAACATGAGCTACGTTCCCTGAAAATGAGGGAAATCTCATTTGGTGTCAGTGGCATAACCTTTAAGGGAAAATGGAGTCAAATTGTTTACATCTGGCAGATTTCCTCTGGAGGCCACATTTGGGGGTTGCTTAACGAGCACCGAGAGACTGAGGCTGGAAGACATCAGAGCGCTGCGGCTCAGGCCTCGACAAGCCTCGCAGTGGTGTTTTAGTCGGGAATGAATCTTTCTTGTTCTCTTCCATGTGCTGACTCATATTTCTGTCTCTTCATTTAGAGGCAAGGGACTGTCTGAGAGGACTGATATAGCATGAATATGTAGCTTTCCAATACTGGTGCTCGCCGTGATTTTGCCAAGTAAGACATGTTCCAGGATCAACATTACTGTCCAAAAATATCGACTAAACCCAATCTCTACCCCTAAACCTAACCCTACCCATAATTTATTCCTACAATCAGAGGGAAATGATAGCTGATTAACAAAGAAGCACCTGACCCTGATTTTAAACCTAAAACAGATATTTCCTGAAAAGTTATCCCTCAATTCTGATTGCCTAATTGGGATGTTGTTCCAGGATCAACAAGGATGTTGATCCAGGAACATGTTGTACTTGTCAAAATCACTGTCACCGAAAACTGGTTGTGATTGACCATTTTATTGGTTGAAACTAGACTCTGAGCAACATAGAATGAGACATTTCAATGTGAATGAACTCAATGGGTCGTGAAAGATCAACCAGGCATCTATTATGTTTATTTACGCTGATAAACTTACTGATCGCTTAGCTTGTCAAGCAAGTTAATATTGTCCTCTCACAAGAGAAAGGTGCAGATGATCTATGAATATGTTGACTTATAACCATCCGTGTTTAAAGTAATGTACTCAATGCAACTCTTTTGGAGCTGTGTAAATGGAGATCAAAATGAATGTTTTTTTTTAACAAATAGTTCAATAATTGATACAGTGACTTGCTCGCAAGCACAAAAAAATAATCGCTTAACAAACCAGCAAACGGATCTTTTAAGTGAAGTGATTCAAAAGATTCGAGTCACTGTAAAGAAGCTAAATCCCTACTTATAAAACCCAGTCACAGAGACATATTGTGGTTCGAGCTAAGCGGATGATAACCATGAGTCCCCCTCCCTGTGTAATCATAGGCTAATTGTCCCAGTAAGATTTGGCAACCTGGCTTAATAACGTCGATTCGTGCCAGCCGTTGGTCAGACAGGTCTCGTGCGCATTCCCCCTCCCGCCGGCGCGAAAACTGGAGCAGCAGCGTGCCCTCAAGTGATATTCCGTGCTACATGTGGCGGCATCGATATAGCTTTGTGCCACTGCGCCCTGTTTATGCGGAGTTTGAGTTATCACTTACCGCTATTGGGGCTAAACCATCGGGGCGCAATGTGCAGGGGCAAAGTGTCTGCCAACGACGCCCGGGGTCCCAGGTAAAGCATACCGTCCGTGTGGTGCCCGCCGCCCGTTTCTTGGTATCCATTACCGTTATGAGCAGGATCCGGGACAGACCCCCCTCCAGCTCTGTCCGAGTCTGTTCCTCTGGGGTTGTAAAACCCGAAGGGCACCGTGGCGCTATGATCTATGCCCATCCCCGCCACGGAGCTCACCGAGCGGCTGCGCAGTCCCATCGTGCCACCTGGCCGGTAGTGTCCGAAGTGGGCCGAAGGTGGCACCGCGCTGTCATCCGTCGAGACACCGGGAAAAGCTCCCCGGGGCCGCCCCGCCGTACTCTGCTTGCCCCCCATCCAAAAGTATCCGCTAAAAATGGGTGGGGGTGTCGCGGAAAGGGTGTCACGGATCGCCCTGCGGCGCTTCTCGAGCCTCCTTCAAACAAGAGACCAAAACAAGCGCTGAAATCCGCGGCTGTCAAGTCTGACTAAAACAGCTGTGTCTCGCAGACGCGACAGCACATGTTCCTGGTCGAATCATGGACCTAAAGTCTCAATAATCACCTTAGGGAACAAGGGGGTGGAAATAAAGCCGTTCGCGCGAGCAAAAACGCAACACGTTCTCCGCTTATAAGCAACTGACAGGACAGCCTGTCCAAAATCACCAGGCGCAACAACACATCCGCAGTACTTTGAATGCAAAAGCGCTCTCTTATTCAGAGAGGACTGACTGAAAATACATCAGCCATGATGCCCGTCCAGTGTATCGGTCCAGAGGTCCGCTGGTCCTCCCTCCGTCTGCCTGGAGATCGATTGAGCGTGTGCTGCTGCTGCTGCTGCTGAGAGACAATAGAGGAGCTTACTGCGCATACGCGGATCAACAGTGGCGAGATGTGCTGTAAACGCGAGCATGGATTTACAATACCTAGCCCAAACGATCAATTATTAAGAAGTGTCTTTTCTTTTTTTCCACGCAGACATCGTCTCGCCTCCAACAGCCGCGTGGTGATCTGGTGTTAAAGGAGGACAGAGATGTGACCCAGTAACATTACCATAACGAAGTTAACACAGAGAAGGCAGACATGATTTAATTTAGGTAGCCTACTCCTCATGTTTTCATTTGCAGCAATCCATTCGGAGGCCTAATAGATGCTTGAGTTGAGAAAAATGACCATAACCACTTTCATCTCCATAATGGGGCCAAAAGTGCGAGTGTGTTCTGTAAGCAAGCCATGAAATCTCAGGGCATTTGACAGTTATTGACAGAAAATCACAAACTGATACAGTATGTGCAAAATTTAATTCAAAGTACTTTACTGGCATGACTATTTTTGTACCTTGATGATTAATTAAAACACATAAAAACAGGAAAAATTAAACACACACACACACACACACACACACATACACAAACATATAAGGCATGCTGAAAGATAATTGCAATATACAATCAAATAATATTCAATACATTCAAATAAACTCAGTAAGACAA
Organism: Carassius gibelio; assembly: GCF_023724105.1. Taxonomy (NCBI): domain Eukaryota; kingdom Metazoa; phylum Chordata; class Actinopteri; order Cypriniformes; family Cyprinidae; genus Carassius; species Carassius gibelio. The sequence continues at coordinate 9,849,333 of NC_068420.1, read as the reverse complement.
CACATCTGCTGTATTTCTATTCATCGCATGCAGTAAATCAATATATTAAGCTTTATTTATTTTTTGGGATTCATAAATTATGTATGGACTGCATCATTAATATCATAGTGTGCATTGCATAAAACCTTTTTACATTTTTTAAGAGACACAATCTTGTAACCAGGTCCATAACAACCATAGACAGTGATGTTAATTATTACTTTTTTCCCCCTGAGGCTTTTTAAAATAAGCATCAAGTACATGATTATTATATTATTTACTACTGCCTGCCTATCTCACAAAACAACATTTTAGTTGAAGTGTGTTCAGGGCATTGAGCAATGTCACACTGAAGACTATTTTGAGAATATAAATTATGGGTAATCTTAGGATATGAGCACATAAATAAAACCATAATTTATGTCCAAAAATAAATTGAATAAAACAGAGTAGTGAATCTGTTCTGAAAATTTGGCTGTGACCTTTATAACTGCAATACTGTATTTTCTCTTTAAAAGAAGACAGTGACCTGTTATTGCTTCTTCATGAACTTATTTTTCATATATGTATGCTGTAAATCAAAGTGGATTTGAGAATATTATAGCATTTATATGCAGATGAAAAGCACACAACTGTGTGGCAGTGCAGTTAGAGATAATATATTAATGGACACCTTTATTTTTATTATTTTTTGTATTTTTTTTTTCTTTTATTATGTGTTTTTTGTTCTGTCGCTGTCATTCTGTTGCACTACGAAACTAATTCCTCATATGTCTAAACATACCTGGCAATAAAGCTCATTCTGATTCTGATTCTGTTTAAGAACAGAAACTGACTTTTTACAATACAAGAACTTAAAGTTTCATTAAGTGTCTGCTTATATTGTGCTGTAAACACCTTTTTGATTTTACAACATACTAATGAGATGTTTTAATTATAAGTCTGTTTAATGACAGGCCACTGGCAAACTATTGTTATGTTTAGATGAGTATGATATCCAGTTCTAACTGACAGGCAGTAATCATTGCAATTACAGATGGTTTCGTTTGTAAAGTAAAGAAATAGCGTCATCTGATGGCCAACGTGATAAATGCACATGAAAGAAATAGTGATCAGTATATTGTCTACACAAACATAATGCAGAAACAAAGTATTATGCTAATTTAATCACTTTTTTGTAATCGTTTTATTTTTTTTCTAAAAAGAATTAAAACGATTTTAACATGTTCTAATATATATATATATATATATATATATATATATATATATATATATATATATATATATATATATATATATACTTTTTTTTTTTTTTTTTACTAAGCATGTATACTGAGCTGGTATTTTATAAAGTATAAGTGTGCTGTAAATCAAAGAGGATATGAGTTGCTGTCTGTCTTCAATCGCTCTGTTATCGACTGCTCGCGTCTGTGTTCGATGCTCCTCGTGCTCGATGCTCTATTAGTTCTCATTTGAAGTTGCGCGCCAAATGCTGCTTTGACGGTGCTGTTGTTTTGACTTGTTCCTCTTTATTTTCTCTTAGCTCTGTTTGCTCATTTTCAGTTCACTCATAAACAATACAAATGGAATTGCAATCCTACATGCCTGTCCCCCCGGGGATCGGAATGGAGGAGAATTACTTTTCTCTCGATGATATTTTACTTTCTCACGAGCGACTGCCGTGCAGGACTGAGAGCGCGTTCCCGCGACTCGGGTTCCTCGAGAAATCCAGCGAGACACGCGACATACCAGAGGTAAACTTTCTCGCTTTATCATTCATGTTTGTTTTTAAAATGGCTATAAAAGCATTTACTACCTTTTTTTATTTTCATATTTATATCTCTTCTGGGATTTTTTGGTCGTTATTTGCAAGCAAGCTGTACATTCCTTAAGTTGTGCTAAATTTAAGCAAAATTTTGAAAATATGTCTGTTTTATAAAATGCTAACTACGATGTTCGCTTTAAGAAGATAAAAGGACAAGTTCTTTTGTTAGCCAAATTTTAATTTCCGTAACTGTTATCTTCACCACAGACTGTTACAAATACAAATGGCACTGTGGAAATAATCATGACAGAAATTATATTAACACTGATATTGGATCAGAAAAAGTCTGAGTTGCATGGAGAGAAAGTGTTTTGCATACTCATTAAATATAGGCTAAGTAGGGTTACAAAGAGGTGGAAATTTTCCCCAAAATCCTGGAGAGTTTCCAAAACTCCTGGAGAGTTTCCAAAACTTCTGTAATGTTTCTGAAATTTACTGGAATTTTCCACCTTTTTGAACCTTAAACATAAGTCCCTAACTATACATACATATATATATATATATATATATATATATATATATATATATATATATATATATATATATATATATAATATGGGTGCTTAATTTTAACTTCATATGAGAAACAGCTTCTGTCTTTTGGCACATGTTTTGTACGTGATTGATTTATACTTGTGTTTTAATGTTTCAGGGCACAAAGATGGAGATGCCACTGTGGCTGGCCAAGGGTCTGTATGAAAGGAAGAGGCGAGTTCTGTCCATGGAGCTGCCAAAGGTGTATCGTGAGGGTTGGAGAACAGTGTTCGGGGCAGATCCCTCTGTTGTAGACTTGTACAAAATGGGGCCGTATTATTATGGTTTAGGCTCCCAGTTGCTACATTTTGACAGCCCAGAAAACCCAGAGATTGCGAATACCATCCTCCAGGTGAGCATGTCTAGATAGGTAGTCACACAATAAACAATTATGGCTGTAAAAAGCATGCACATTCAAGCTAAATCATATGTTAAACATATAAGATATGATGAGTTGTTTAATTTACCTTAACCTGTTAGTAATGGGTTGGTTAGAAGAAAGCTAGCTTGCTGTTAGGGTACACAGCTTCACATGCTGAAATCATGTCAGTTAAATAACTAAGCAATGTGTAATAATGCATCTTCTGTTTCTTACTTCAACCAATAGAGGGAGCAGTACGTTTAAAATCATTACTAGAACTGACCAGTTGCTGGGCAGACTGATATGCCAGTTTGAAGAGGACGTACAGTTCTATAGTGTTTCATCAGGGAACATTCAGGGCATAGTTTAGGGCTTTAAATAGCTAGTACTGTGTATTGATTATTTCAATGCAAACAAACAGCTTTGAACTTTGAGCAAGATATGGCTGAATTCTTCTGTAATGTCTATAAAGTTGCAAATAGCAAATGTCTTTTAGTTTTAGTCATGGAGTCTACTTGTTTTGATCACTTCTACTGCTGTTTTTATTCATATATAATGCTTGTTAAACTAGATATTTATTTTGCAACTGTTCCTGACTGTATCCTATGTTCCTGTATCCTAAAATCTATATACTGTCCCCATCTGTCTTATCAGACATTCATCGGTCGTTTCCGTCGGACCATGGACTCGTCCCAGAATGCCTACAATGAAGACACATCAGCGCTGGTGGAGCGCTTGGACTGCTTAGAGAGGAGCTTGTTTAAGGCAGGCCAGAGTGGACTAAACAGTTTCCAACTGTGGGAAAAGGGCCGGTCCTCTCACCTCACTGCCTCTAGTCTAGTTATCAACTACAGAAAGAGGAAAATGACAGACCTGCAGGCCTGAAAGATCAAAAGATTACAAAGGAGAACTGAGAACACTTTCTTGCGAGTGTGAGAAAGTGGGACACATGCATGTGTGTTTGTGTTATTGAGAGACTTGTGTTAATTGCTTGTGAACTTTTTACTGTAATATTTTTGTGTATAAACATGATTTCAAATTGGTATATGGTCAATAAATCAATTTATTCTATTTTTTTCACTCTGTTTCTTCCTTGATACTTCATAAAAGTCATTAATTCTTTAACTTTACAAATAAGTATTTTTTTTTTCCCAGAGATGTGCTTTTTATAAAGCAATTACAGATTCTTCCATTTTCTCATCTTAAAGATGAATGACCAGGTTTCGTCTGTGTGTGTGTGTTTTTTTTTTTGTAGCCTGGGGAGTTTTGAGTTTGCAGGTTATGGATGTCAATATCTGAAACATTTTAACAAAGATTATTTCTGGTGTTCAGAGACTGAAACATAAGTGGACATTTATGCCGTCATATAAAGAGTGCTGGTTCTGATAATCCATGAGCTCTTATATTTAGAATTTCTGAGGTAACATTTGTATGTCATCAGGCTGTTCGTGACTGTGTGTGAGCGAGCCTTATTTGCATCAGTCAACACAAGGACTAATCAAATCACCGCATGTCTCCACACTTCGGTGCAACTTTCTCTCCCCTCTGAAAACAAACCTCTTTATCTTATGCATATTTAAACTAGGAATCTCTTTTCTTCAGGATCAGATTTCGAATGTCTTTGTCGTCTTTATTTTAATGAGCATGCCTATTAGTCCTAGCTGCTTGTTCATGTTTAAAATTTGGGTCAGCCGATGTGGATGACCTCATCCGAGTTTTCGTAATGGAAGTTATTGATATGTCCCTTTGGGATGGTCATATCGACTTTGTTGTCTCTGCAGCCTCAGCTGAGTTGGCTTGGGTAGGGCAGGAGGGATTTATTGACTTTCTGAAAGGTCTAAACTAAAGAAAAGTCACTCATTGCCCTACAGTTCTCTTGTCGTTACATCATTTGGTGGCTTGATTACAAAAAGGTCAGTGACTTTATTGAATAACCATACATACTCAGACAGTAAATAAAAGCATTAATGTTGGCAAAGAGTAAATTACAGTTGTCTCTCTCGTTTTTAGGACAGTGTTGGATAGTGGTTGAGGGCAACGTTAACCAGAAGGCTGATTCAATTCCACAAGGTAAAAGCCATGACTTGTGCCCTTGATCAAGGTACTTGTTTTCTTGGGCTTGCAAGCACCCACCCAACATAATAGAAACTACACAGCAATAAAATAATTGTAACATTTTAGAAACCACACAGCAATGCTATCTTTTAAAAGTTAAATGACACTGAATCTATCATTTAAGATTATTCTCTTCACTTGACATACAGAGTTAAAAATCCTATGTTACCATTCCTTAGCTTCCTAGTGAGTGGTGTCAAGTGTTTCATCATGACCCATGCTGTGTCTCCGAGAACACTACCATTTCTTGTTGTTGCTCAATGAATCACTCCTGACCTGGATTCACAGTGTGGCTTTTCTGGCATGAGCTAGAGATAGATGTACTACTCTTAAGTAGTTTGAACATGGAACTGACCCAACTACTCCCAAATAACCTTGTTAATAGTCTGTTTTTGTTAAGAACTGTGACTGTGGCATTTATAGCTTACTGATTTACAGTGCATGCAAGATGTTTCTTTAAGTGCAGACACATAGGCAATACTATTTTATGAAGATGTAGTCCAGTGTGCAGTGTTGGAAAACTACAGTTCATTACCAAACCAAGACTTTCACAGACATCGTATGCAAGCACAATGAATGTATCTACAGTAGCACTGTCTCTGTAGCAACACTGCATATTGAGTAGACACTGTTACTAGAACATTGCGTTGTGCCTTAAGATTGCATTTCATTTGAATAAACACACACACACACACACACAGAAAGACAGGAAGAAAAAAAATATTTTAATGTGAATCCAAAAAGTTAAAGCATTTCTGAAAAAAGCACTGACATCTTTCCATAATCTCTTCCTCTCACAATAGACCTCTGATTTGTTGCAGAATTATTCATGTTTTTAACTGTATGAGAATCCTGCAAATGATTTCAGATCTTCTCTGTCCTCAGCTCACTGCTTTGCATCTCTTTTTAACAGAGTTGGAGGAAAAGTATCCACTAGTTTTCCCACTTCCCATATCTGTCTTTGAGCTTTTTTTTGGCTTCTTGCCTTAACCGTTCCATTGAGCCGAATTTCAGACCTTCTCATTTGAAAAGAACAGACACGACTCAGAGGCAAAAGAGTGAGAGATGGAGAGAGAAACAGAGGTGTCAGGATTAGCCATATCTAAGCTAACGCCCCCGCGCTGCTCTTCAGATGTGGCTAATCTCTCCCCGACTGGGTTTGCATTCACTCTGAAACACCGGCTCAAACAAGCCTGTGCACTAAAGTAAGTGGGAGGTTGAGAACAGCGTTATATGCCTTATTAATATTTTTGATGGTGGAACCTGTGGTGGACTTCTAAAATGAGGAGGCAAAGTCTTCCCTTTGATTTTTCTTTTCACAAATGTATTTGGGTTAATGGCATATGGAACATTTCATATAGCTTTTATTTGTACCACTTGCTGTTGCTAGCCAATTATTAACAATGACCTTATTTTCAAACTATTAGTAATCAGATCTTTTGTAAACACTACAGATGGAATAAGATTTACATATGATGCACCTTCAATTTAAATGAGCTGAGTGGTCCAACATGCCCAAACAGGTGAGTCCTTTAGCAAATTTGTTCAGTTTTGTTTTTTTGACTTAGTTCTGTCTTCTTTGCATTTTCATACAGAACAACCCTTGTGGAAGTTCTGCTGATGTTTGATGTCGGAATGGATAGGGTATTGGAAGACATTGCCCTTTTCTTTCTCAGCTACTTGCAATGCCTCATTCGTCTGTTTTGTTTGCAGTATTGCTCACTGCAGAGTGACCCGCCTTTTATAAATAGGCTGAGCAAGTGTTGGATGTGCAAAAAATGGTGTCTTCTCCTGTGTTTTTATGTCTTTTTGTCTCACTACCTCTCTCCTCACCTTTGTTTTTTGACAGACAAGTGCGTTCAGGCTGATGAGAAAAAAAATCCATAAATATCTGTCAAGTGACCTGTTCTCCTTCATTCCTGCTATAATGGTGGAATGAGTCATAGCTCAGCTGTTTATCTCTAGTGTTCTTTTTCTCTTCATTCGAGTGGCAGATCACCACATATAAGAAGCATCGTGTTTCAGACAGGATCCAATTTATACGTAAGCATGTACTGAGACAATTTATGTGCTGAAACACCTTAGCAACTGCATAGCAACAACCTAGAGCTTGTGGTATTTATATTTTCATGGGCCACCACACACTGTCTTTGAAGAAAGTTGCAATCTTGGTGTTTCTTGGGGTTTGGTGTGTGGCTGTCATCGTTGTGTCCTTGAGCAATATGTAACCCATTTAGTAAGTGCATTTCTAACTTTACCTCTTGTTAATGTCAAATTATGTTTTATTATTTTTGTTTCAGACAAAATCCAGTTCTGGATTCAAGCATGTGTTACATGGGATTCAACAACAAGGTGGTGATAGCTGGCACAGGAAGGATCATTTCTTTATAAGCTACTCAAATCACACAAAATAAAGTTGATTCTCCATCATCAATGCAAAGAACAGACTGAAAAGTTTGTATTCAACAATTGTAGAACTAAATGTAATACTGAAATCTACATATAATCTCAGTTTATAATCTCAATTTATATACATTTATTTTGTAGTCCTATGTGCAAGTGAAAACTACGAGGCCACATAAGGCATGGCAGTTGTGATTACCATTGTCTCGATTTGTTGCTTGTCAATTTCCTGCAAATGATAATTCAGAAACAAAAGTTTCAGTTGAGTTCTAATGAGGATTTTGTCTACTTCTACTGTACATAGTCCTCTGACACTCCTTATACTGACCCATCTATACTCTAGACAAAGATGTACAATATTGACACTCTTCACATTGCAGCGAGCCAGCTGTGTTGTCTCTGTGATAGCACGTGCCTTGATTATGTCTTACTGAGCAGTTTAAGGTTGTCACATTGGCACACGTACAGACAACCAAACATCAGATAAACAAGGACTCAAAACGTGTTTAGCGTATCAACTGTGGTCACTCCGCTGCCAGGTTTCTCCCAATTCACCACTTAAAACCTGGCTAGGGTCCATCTACTGTTCTAGACCTTTCCAAAAAAGGCGACTGACCTGGTTTCTCCTTATCGCAGAGCTAATATAGGGACAAATAAGGGTCAATTAGCCTGCAAGATTGTGAGCCAAGAATGTGACCGTCTTTAATTTGCAACAATGAAGCAGGTAGAAATGTATACTATGTTGCACTGTATTGTACAGTATGTAGTGATAACTAGTCCATAACTCCTAATGAAGCTAAACATAATAATTTGGGGCTGGTTTGAGCTAGTGTATTAACAAGTTTTAAGTTGAAGAGCAGTAGCAGCCTTTAGCAAAGAATATGCAAGGCTGCAGAATAATGTGAGTTGATTGTATGTGACATCACATCTCTCATTCAGTCAACTCAACAAGTGTGCTGAAATACTGTAGGTTGGCTTTAACATCTTTCTCAAATATTGACAGGAGGCTGCCATGGATGAACCTGTCACCAAATCCAAGCAAATTTTATTTGATTTTTAATTGTAAAAATGTAGGAATCTTAGTGGGTTGGCATTTGCTCCCTTTACCCCCTTGGCTTTTCAACTGTGCCAACAAGATAATGAGAAAAGGTTATTTAGATTCTTGATTCTGGCTCTATAGTGGGTTATATGGACGTTCCAAAAGCAAAAGACCCTGAGAGTTGCCAGGGAAAGTTTTATTGCCATTTCAAAATTTCTTACAATTTCCAGCCAGAATCTACTTGGCTGAGTGAGACTAGTCAGCAACATTTCTATTGCTAATGCGTTAAAGAATATTAAAGACAGTGGACCGTAGTGGGGAAAAAAGGAAAGTGTTTTTTTTTTTTGTTTTTTTTTCATCCTTTGGATTTGTAATTGAATTATGATAATGATTTACTATGACTCAATGCTTTTGGCATCTTGCAAATGACAAGTGATTATCACACTCTGTCATATCCATCAGTATTATCATCATTGTCAATATTACAATAAATGTAATATCAAAAATATGTAGTTTCTTTATTGGTGTAGTTACTGTATCTTCCAACAGGACTGGCTAACTGGACCATGTTAACCAGTCTTGAACCCTTGACTGCCTTAGTACATTGAGACAATTTAGCTATAGAAGGTATAGTATCAAAAACAGACAATTCCAAGAGTTAGGGAGAGGCTGTTTTTAGTGCAAGAATCCTTGACTAACATTAGAAGTAGTCTTCTGAGAAAAGTGAAATAGTACAAAGAAGAAAACTGTTTTGTACCAACACATGCATGGGCGTATGTGTCTGTCCTCGATTCATGCTGTGATAATTAAGTGTGTAGGTTTGTTATAGCAGTGTTTGGGTGGGTATATGAGTATGTGTTTATAATCTTGAGAGAACAGTTTCTAGTAAAAGCTGACTTAATAAAAGCTCATCCTGCCAAATTTGTCCTTCCCCCTGAAGTGTAAGAATCATTTGTACAGAGCTACCACTTGTGGTCTAATTGGACAGCCATTCATTCGAAGCCTTCAGGCTTTACTCAGTATCCCTGTCTCTCTGTTTCTTTCTACTCTCTGTCTCCTTGGTTCCTTGGTTGTCTGCCCTTCAGTATTTTTTCACTCCTCTCCTGTATACAATTTCTTATCTCTCTCTCTCTCTCTCTCTCTCTCCTTGTGTGTCCCTCTTCTCTGTCCCTTTCTGTGATTACTCTTTCTCTCTCCCTGTCTCACTCTCATCTGTTGGTATGGCTCAGGCTGCATCATCCAAAAGGACACGTGTTCTCTGTTTATTACAGAGCAAAAGAAGGGAGGGGAAGAGTGAGCGAATAAGGGAGGGTGGAACAGAGGTAGAGAGATTCAGACAGCATAGCCCTCACTGGGTAGACAGCATCGCTCCGAAACGCACTCACGAGCAAACAAAAAGAGGCTAAGCACATCAGAATACTTTAAGACGATAACAGAACACAGTCCTTCAGCAGAGGTAAGAAATATCTCTTTGGCTATTGTGGTCATTTTTGCAAAGATGCACAAATTAGAATGATCATTCAAGAGAACTCCCTTTTGTTGTCAGGTCATGTTAAATACTTGGTTGTTTCGGTACAAGGTACTGTATGAAAATACAATCAGATCAAACAGTGCCCCAACACAGGGCCTTGAGGGACTCCATCTGAAGAAAAGCATTAGAGTCCCTCCTGCGAGTATTACAGTGCTTGAGTCATAAGCTATACTTCATAGTTTCAGCCTCTGCATTGGCGTGAATGGGAGGTCGACAGGTTAAATCATTAACCCAGCAAAATAACTGCGTCAGACAGGGAAGCTTTGCCAAAAACAGCAAGCCAGTCGCAGTCCATCCGACCACCCTTTAAATTATGGGTAAGTGTACTAACAGGTGCCCTTTCCTGTTCATTGGAGTAATGCTATCTCCTGTGGTGCTGAGAAGTATTCAGGTCTGTTTAATAACAGATAAGCAGAGCTTTTGTTTTCCTAATCTCAATAACACTTAACAGAATATCTGACGCCAGTGTACCTGGTTGGGTGCCAGCTTGCATAGGAGGCCAGGAGGGCCGTGGAACTTTCCAGGGTGGATAAACTGTGACTTATAAGCCTTGACACTTTCAGTTTTAAAGGGGTGATGGATGATGTTGTTAGCATGTGCCTTAAAATGAGAATATTTATGCTAAGTTTAAAATAAACAGTTTTATTCTACAGCAAATGGCAACTGCCACACCTTTGTCATACTCGGTTGACAACATGGCATGCAGATGAAATTCATATTGTCTATGTAACCGAAAGGTTGGTGGAAATTCAATTACTAATGTGTGGGATGATTACAGCTGTAAAATGAATTACAACTTGTGGCATGGTTTTGAAAATGAGTAATTGAAAATGGATATCTTTTTTATTCAGCCTTGTAAAAAAGATGGCAATACTCTGACACAACATGATGCAAGGCTGATTAATTTTTTATTTTTTGCTAAATCTCCACCCAAGACAATGAGATGCCCCCATTTCTACATTATATAACAATGCAACAGACGCCTTGGAAACTTTTATGTCTCACTCGTACAAAACCCATACTGTCTGGAAGCCTTTCCTGTCAGAACTGTTGTACTGTTCCTTCACCGAGCATGGAAAAAGATTCTTCAATAAACTGCATGTTAGCTTTACTTTAATAGATTCTCTCCTGGGTTGAGTTTTATATAAAGAATGTCATTTAAAGAGGATTTTGGGAATTGTCTGGAACCTTTTCATAAAACATCTCTTTGTAAGAGGCATGCCCTGGGACATGTTTGCATATTAGTGTACAGAAGCTCAACTCGGAGGGGGCTTTCCCAATATTTTGCCCAGTTTAGCTTGCTTACTGTGAGAGTTTTTTGAATACAGAATATTGTGTCTAGCTAAATTACAAATGGATCTTGTTTTGTACTGATAGATGGGGCCTGGATTGTTCTGGAACTTCCCATCCAAGACTAGCTGCACGGTTCCACAGAGCCTGCTGCAGACAATGTACGTAGTTCTGCCTGTAACCGAGGTTGTAGCCTTTCTTTTCCGTTTTTTTGTCATCCATCCCTTCATTTTTTGTACGTCTCTGCTTGTGAAATCCATGGCCTGTGGCTGTGTATGACCACATAATGATCACACCTTGATTTTTCAACCAAACACTTGGCAATGGTCAAACATGGTCAAGTGTCAATAACCATCATTACTGCCATAGATCATTATTCATATTTCATCGTCCAGTAGCTGTTTATTGTTTCAGCCTCCAGTCTCTGACCAATCCGTTCATGTAGGTTTATGTGTTCAAGCTGATTTCATATAAAAATATTCTTTTTTACTTTATTGTAAGTCTCGTGTCCACTATATACATAAGGAATCTTAATTATGAAGTCTTGAATGTCTTCCAGTCAGTTGTTGCCTGAGCTACGTGTTTTTTGATACTGAAAATAAATGTTCATATGCAAAGATGCATATCAACCTTGATGTCCATTGTTCTGTTTTGGTGGCTTTTGTACTCTGGATGATTTTCTGTTCAAGATAGTCATTCAAATCTTGAATTGCCTTCTGCAGTTCTTGACCTCCAGTGCCTCCAATTCAGCTTATAATCAACTGAGCCATGTGAGACCAATTTCATGTTAATGAACTACAATAAATGAAAAATATCCATGAATAATTTGACTGCACATGAGTGAAGAAAACTATTATGGACTTGATTGTATTTTATTCTGATCTAAATAAGTATGCAGCTGTGATAAATGCCCAGGCAGAGGTGAAAGATTGCTTCATGAAACCTTTTAGATGCAGGCTATTTATCAAAATGGAACCATTAATATTTCAAGGAAACCACACCTAACATCCCAGGGATTGGTTTCCTACTGATCCATACAGTAGAAAGGCTGTTTTAAGGTAAGGTTCGGCCAGGTTACCGCACTTTCAGCCAAGGTAAAATGGCGTTATTGAGGACCACATACCAACTCACCTTCTGTCAGCCTGGCTTACAGCACTAAGCAGTTCCTTACAAGAGGCAGTGTGAGGAGTTGAAAACATAGTTGATTCTTGTGGTACAACACTTTCAGAGCGTCTTTGAAAGCCAGACCAGCCATGACTGGTCTTTCAGATGTTACCCAGAATCCCAGCAGAGGTGTGAAGTGAGCACTCTTAGGGGTTGAGATAACAAAACTTTATTTGAGTTCCACAGTTGCTTTTTATCTACATTGTAATATAAGACATATTCTGTTATTGTTTACTGCAGTGTTTCTCATCTCCAGTACTTGGAACTCACCTTCCAGAAAGTTTTAGAGGCCTCCATATCTAACACACTAAGAATCCGATGAGCTGAATCAAGTGTTTTATTAATGAGGCATCTAAAACACTCTGGTAGGTGGGTCCTCAGGACTCGAGTTAAGAAACAGGTTTAATGGACTAGGATGTGCATTACTGAATAGTCGCTTTCACACCGGCGGGACTAGGAATGTATTTAGTTCTAGGAACTAATGTAGCTCCTACTTCAGAGAAGGGTCTAAAACAAGGAACTGTCAGTGACCCAGTGTATGCAGATTGGCCAAACGCATATGAAACACTGGCTACCCAGCATTTTTAAAAGTTCATGTAAGCATACATTGAAAAATATGTTCCACAAACATGGAAAACAATGATAACGGTGTAATGGTATGTTGTCTGCAGCATTGTGTGCTTTTCTCAGCCTTGACGATAACACTGCAAGTTGCATTGGAGATTTAGTCAGATTTTCATGCTCTTTTACATGTGCAAATTGTGCTTTTATATTAAATTTCCATTATCACGAAACCCTAGACAATCATCAAGAACAGCTTTAAATGTGATGTCCTCCATTCACTGGTTATTTATGTTTGTAAATGCCGCAAATAAAGATGTCACTATTGACTGCTTTAAAGTTCCTGTTGCCGGTGCGAATGCAACCAGGAAAACTACCTGAGGGGGAAATTGCTGGCTAGTTCATAGAACTACATTGTGCGAAAGTGCCTTAAACTGAAGTTCCTGGAACAGTATATTTAATGTGGGGGTTATGTGAGCTAGTTGTGTTTTTATGCCCATTTGAGCTTTTTCCATCACGCTCAACATTTACCTTATAAAGTGGATCCTTATAAGAATCTTGGACGTGAGTAAAATACACACATTAGAAAAACACAAGAAGATCATTCATTCTATAAAAACACAGAGATATAAATAATTAGCAATGCAGTCATTTTTTAATAAGTGTAAAAGGAAGATACTGTATATGTCTTGACGTTTGACTTTTTCCAGGCGGCAACAAGTGTTTTGTAAAAACTACAGCTCAGGTCTTCCACTGATTTCTCCCATACGTCCACAATGACAATTTTTTTCTTTCCTGGTATATTTGATTCTGCCAGCATGTGGGTGGTACTTAGCACTCTCTACACCTTGCTTATGCAGCCATGTTCTTTCTATGTACTTCGACTATGTTAGCATCCAAATGGCTAATTAAAAATTCGAAGACTTGTATAACCTAATAGTGATGCCAAGGAAACTGTACTGCTCAGCTTCTTGATGTTTTGTGCCAAGATCCTTCACCTGTTCTCGGTTCAGAGAATGATTTTAGAATTCCGTTTGCCATAGATTTAGTTTGCCATAGATACATTGTCCTAACCCAGTTTCCAAGTATTGAACAGGATTCTGTATATTAGGTGAGATCCTTGCCTTTGAGCCTGTCTATTTATTTGGTGTCTGACAGAATACTCCTCCAATGGTCTTTCCAGTTTCATAATCTCTTATACACTTATATATTTTTTTGTCACTGAACATAGTCAAAAAAGCTCTGGCTGATGTTGCCTGCTCAATACATGAACTCTTTTTAGATTCAACATGTCAGAGTTAACACATCATCTTGGTGACGCCAAACTCTCTGTTTTTGTAGTACTGTAGTTAGGACTAGCAGTGATGCTGTCAAAAAGGATAAAGAAGCAAAGATAAAGGTTATCCAACTCCCTGAAGATTGCAGGGGCGTCTACTGGCATCACTAGAGGTTACCATGGCAACACTGACGGGGTACAGAACCCACAAAAATAAATCTCTGCAAACAAGAAGAGTTACAGGTTGATATTTGACATGAATGTATTTATTTGTTCTTTATGCTGTTATTTTAGTATAGGATGATATTAATATTGATGATCACGAATTAGCTGTTATATTCATAAATATTATCTAGTGACCAACATTTCATAGAGACTTAGGCTGGACTCGGTTGACTTTGGCTAATCAACAACCACATCCAACAAGCTAATAAAAACAACCAGAACACCATAGGAACTACATAGCAATTATGGCTGTGTGAAAGCTCTGGCAAGCACCACTTGTGTTCTGTTTATAAAGAGTAAAAATGTCTCTATATTATGGTGTAGCAAAACAGAGCAATAACGATTATAACAATGATCTGAGAAAGGTCAGTACATGTGGGGGAGGTGGGAAGTTGTGATAGATTAACGGAGAGATCGTGGCAGAGAGGAAAGGGAGGGAGAAAGAGAGGCCAATTGAGAGTATTGTGGCCATGTCTAGACCTCGTTATAATCACCTCATGGGAGGAGTTATGCAACCAAAAAAATCATTCCCAGCAGGGCTCTGAATCATTCTATCCATTCACATCTGAGGGTTTGATTTGCACTGCCCATGATTCCAGATTCATGCAGCTCTTGGCACTGATAGGAAATAAGAGTGGAATGACTTTTCGGTTGACTTGAAGTGTTCTGGATTAAACCCAGTTATTGTGTGACTCTTGCAAGAGAATTATATATCAAAGTATTCTGTCAGTTCTTGAGTAAAAGTTGCAACAATCTGCACTAATATTTGATGAAGTTCTTTTAATTTTTCATTCATGTTCTTGTTTGCTCATTTTCACAGCACTTGTATGGCAGAAAAAAGTTAGATGTTCAGAAACGCTACTAAAACATGCTAACGAATGTTGCTTTGCCCAAATGATTATACTAGCAATATTAAAGTTTCCATTAAAGTTGTAAATAACGGCATGCTTGATAATCTACATACGTATGTGAATTATTAGAGTACAATAAAGATAGCAGCAGGCTGTGGAGGTGTCTGTTACCTTAGCATCTTGTTATGGAAATATCAGTTGACACTGACAGAGCTCCCATGAGCCGACTACCTTCAGCTGCACAGCTGGAGTTTAATAAGAACCTAATGGAAAAGTACATTGTCTCAACCATCATCAGTTGCCTTCGGACAACCTGAGAGCTAATGTCACAATTGGCCATGTGTTCCTGGAGACTGACAAGTCTGTGCCTTTTTGTGTCATTGTGAACCTAACCACCAAACAACATTCAAGCCATGTTCACAATACCACCTCATTTTAAGTCCACGAAACGCCATAAGCACATGATTAGCATGCCTGCTGAAAAATGCAGTTAAAACCACCTTTTGAAGGTAGCTGGTTTTACTTAGGGTGTTCCTCAATCCAATTTCTAGTTCTATAATTAGTACACTGCTCAGGTAACCAACCATTTCTTTTGGTGTTTGCACACCAAAAGCAAATGTATTTATTCATGTGAGTAGATTACAACAAAGTCAGTACAATTGAGGGTTATGTGTTTGCCACAAATGCGCGATATATGCCTCAATCGCATCTGCACAAGTTGAAAAATTCAGGGAGTAATCTAGTGAGATAACTTGATGTGAATATTTGCTTCGCTGTTAGTATGCACACACACCAGAAGACATTCCAGTGTACTGAAACATTAATTCATGAATTAAAGCATACTCAGTGTATGAAGACGTTGTCTTCTTCAGTCCTTCAAGCCATCAGACCAGTGATGTTGCTGATATGTTAAATGCATGATGTCATAATCACGTTGCATGTAATTGAGTCATTAGTATCCCAATGTTTATTGGATCAAGGTCCTTGCTAATGCCGGAAATCGTGTTTATGATATACTGATTCTTTCCATAGAAAACTAGAGAGTGGAAAGAGAAGCAACCATGGTTAGCTGGTATCAGCCTAGCAGCTTAGCTACTGTATGTTCCAAAACACAGCTTGACCAGCTTTACCACCTTAAAGACCCCTGGGAAATTGTTTAACAAGCGCAGTTGTTACATATTTCCTATTGAAATGGTAAGTTTGGGCAGGGCATTTTGAAGAGGTCACGTCTCAGCCATTAACTTATGCACTTCTTAATTTGCTGCAGGTGGTATAAGGGGGAGGGACATTTGTATCTTAGAGAACATCTGATTGGACAAAAATCTGTAGTGCAGGATGAGTCATCAACATTTGTGATTGTTTTTGGTTAGAGAAATTCTGTCCATTTGAAATGCATTTATCTGATTAAAGTTAATTTAGTCAGCTTTTTTGAATACTCTATAATATAGATGATCTCAAAGCTAACAGACATGGAATAAAAGCCACAAAACTACAATTAAGATATCATGAGGAACTACAATTTTGATATCATTGGGTCGTTAAGCTGGACTGTATACAAGATTTGAGTGGTGTAGGTAATATTTCAATATTGGAGCACCAGGCGGATTTGATTAGATTTTGGTTTGCTGTCGAATAACCTTGTTAATCTCAGGTGTGTGTGTTGCCATGGTGATTGCAGGTTGCTCTCCAGGATGGCTGGCATGAAGGATCAGCAGTTCACTGAAGAGAAACCGCTACTGCCAGAATCCAGGGGACAGGAAACAGAGATGGTGAGTGTGTGTGTGTGTGTGTGTGTGTGTGTGTGTGTGAATAGCTAAATATAGTAGACCAGTTAAAAATGGCCCCGTTTT
Source organism: Carassius gibelio (assembly GCF_023724105.1). Lineage (NCBI taxonomy): Eukaryota > Metazoa > Chordata > Actinopteri > Cypriniformes > Cyprinidae > Carassius > Carassius gibelio. The sequence continues at coordinate 9,832,329 of NC_068420.1, read as the reverse complement.
TAGGCAAGAGAACAAAAAATTGGATGTGTGTGTGCATGATAAAGGATTTATCTATGCTCCCCAAATACCACATTCCATCTTAATCCACACATCTGTGTTAAGCTAATGTGAAATGAAAAGCATGATATGTTTTAATGCTAGTAAAAATAAATGTCTTTAAAATATCAGTTATAAAATTTAGGACACTGGACTACAAGGGGTGAACTACTTTCTTGCTTTTCTTTAGAAGTGTATATTCCTCAGAGCAAAATAAATAATAAACATTTGTGTGATGCTACCTCATCTGAAATTCACTGATTAATGATGCAATTTACTGTAATTTCTAACCCTTATCTGAATTATTATTATTTATTCATTTATTTGAAGTGTAAAAATTGTGATTTTCCAGGCCAGGAATTTTATAAATTCTTGGTAAAAACATAACAATAAAGTTATATATGTTCACATTAGTTGTCATCAACTAGAAATTCTGTATTTTCTCAGCATAAAAAATCTAGAACTGAATATTTTTCCATTCATTTTCAGCTCTAAAACATTTTGTCAAACTGCAAAGTGTGATCTATGAAAAGATTATAAAAATGCACATTAACTAATTGCAAATGATTTGAAGTCATGGCAGTCCATTCATTCAGCTTACTGTGTGGATATTGTGTCTGCTGCTAATATTCCCCACATATCACAAAGTACCATTTATTCATATCATATTTTTTTCTTCAGCTTCTCACCTCCACCACCAAAGCATTGTCCTCCGGTCCTATTGAGGGCACTGTCTGCTGTAGTTTGCTGTAACTAGTGTTTGTGTCTGTGTGTAACGTGGCAGGCCAAAGGACAGTGTGTGCACGCGCTGCCCTGTGCTACACCCTCCCCCCCCACGGCTCGCCCCCCAAAACGCTGGCATGCCATCGCTCAACACTGGCTCGGCCTGACGCGCCGTCGGACCAGCGGGTACTTCCCGGTAGGCTGATTACCGCACAGAGCACGTCCACGTTTCCAACTTAAAGATACTAATTTCTTTCAAGTCCTTTGTTACTTGAGGTGCAGCTCTGTTTGAAAAGACCGAACAAGACCTGATATTTTCTCTCTCTACTAAAAAACTCATTCACCGTTTCACATGCTGTCTTAATTGGGGAAAATTACAGATTTTAAATTGCGACATGTGCAACATAGAAATGTTCTTTTTGCACAATGTTTATATTCAAACACACTGCTAATTAGCTTTAGCACAATTTTAAACAATGATCAGTGTCATTTTATTATTACTATTTTTTTAATTTAGTTTATAGTTTTTTTATTATTATTCTCTTAAGCTAATTGCTTTGCACATGATAATAATATAAAAAAGAAAAGAAAAAAGAAAAGAAAAACAACATCTGCTTCTTCGTTCATCTTCGGAACACAAAGTAAAAATATTTCTGATGAAATCCGAGAGCTTTCTGACCTCGCATAGACAACAACATAACTGACACGTTCAAGGCCCAGAAAGGTTGTAAGGACATCGTTAAAATAGTCCATGTGACATCAGTGGTTCAACCTCAATTTTATGAAGCTATAAGAATACATTTTGCAGAAAACTAAAATAATGACTTTATTCAACAATTTCTTCTCTTCCGTGTCAGTATTCGACGCACATTCACGAGACTACCAAGATGCATGTTATTTTTGTTTTCTTTGCACACAAAATGTATTCTCATAGCTTCATAAAATTACGGTTGAACCACTGATGTCACATGGACTATTTTAACAATGTCCTTAGTACCTTTCAGGGACTTGAACATAGTAGTTGTGTTGCAGTCAATTGAGTAATTCGTGATCCAAAGATGAATGAAAGTCTCATGGGTTAATTAATGACAGAATTTTTATTTTTGGGTGAACTATCCCTTAAAGGCTTTTGCTGGTTATTTATTGAAACATGACTGTAATGTCATATGTAAAGCTTAGAAATGTCAATAGCTGTGTGTAAATACAATCACTTATGTTAGCATATGGCATTTTTAAAGTGAACAAGAACAAGTGAGTGATTTTTGACAAAACATTTGCTTAAATGTGTACAGTAATGGCTCTGAATATGTTGTCATGATAGTAAGATATCATGATGGACGTGAGCACAGGCAAAATTCAGTTATTTCCACACAGACGCTTGTCTAGTATTGTGCTAACACCTATATCATTACTATAGCAACCTATGTACTGTAGATATGCTGGATTCTGACTATGGATGCAAAATGGCATTGCTTAAGATGAAACACAAATCAGCTTTATGCACAATGTGAACAAAGCTTTATATACTACAATGTCATAAGTTTCAGTTCCTCAAGAAGAAAACAGAACACTGTTATTTACCCATAAGGCTGCCCCCTTATGCACTCTCGAAGTACTGCATTAGAGTTTCAATCCTGAAAAGGAGTGACACCTGCTGGTCCGACATTAAAACTGCTTCTGCTTCTCTGCTGCCACCAGCTCAAACTGCATGCACTAACCTATTTATTAAGGTTTCTTCCTGCTTTTGCCAATCTGCACAAGAATCACATTATAAGTGTTACTTGCTTTTCCAAAATGGATGCTTTGTTTTTATCTTATGTATAGTGTGCTAACTCATGTGTCCTTGGCTTTTCAGAAGAATGAGATGGATTTTAATGCTATTCTTCTGGTGACTGTATTGTGATACAGTTGTTTGGCAAGGAGATATTGTCCTGTTCTCAAGCTGTTCTTTTACAACTGTGTTTTGTACTCATTTCACTTTTTTTCCATAGCACATTGTGTTCTTAACAGTGTCTTTACTCATTAATATTGGTGTTGGACCAGCTCAGGCCATCAAAATGCTAACCATTGTACTTAAATGTATAATGGAGTTAAACAGGCTTCATATCAGCACTGAAGCAAGCTCAGCTTGCACATTTTGTCTTTCCACAAATAGCTGCTGATCTGAAGCCAGCTAAGCCACCCACATACTAACCAATAATGCCTACCCACATACTAACCAATAATGCCTATGAAACAACAAGAAGGGGTGTAAAGTACTTGAGTAATTATATTTTATTATTGTACGCGGTATTATTTTAGGGTATGTTTACTTTACTCAGTGTAAAATAAATAGCTGCAGCTTTTCTTATTTACATTTTTAAAGAAGAAAATGACTTTAATACTCCATTAAAAAGTATATCACTGGTCATCATGATGTAAATCTAGATTCCACTTTACAATTTCCTCTCGAAATCCAATCTAGTTCAAATGTAATAAAAAAAAATTGATTCTAAATTGAACAAACAAATTTGAGAAACATTTTGGTTTCACTCTAAATGTTTTTGGCTGGAAACTGTGATATCGGAGTAAAATGTTGATATCTGTACTTTAATTTAAGTATAATTTCTCAGTACATTTTACACCCTAGACAAAAACTCAATGTTCTCGAAACAACAGCTCAAGTAAATGTTTCCATCACAGAAAGTCTTTCCTCGCTGGCGGGACCTTGCAGAGTGTTGCTCCAGTTGCTTCCTATTTTATTTGTTATAGCATATTAAAACCAATGTGCTTTGGCTTTGATGAACCTGACCTTTTGTGTCCCTGCAGGAAAACTGTGAGACCTTTGTGGCAGAAGGAGACTGGAAGGTATTGTGACTTTTTTTCTTTTTGCATTTTTGATATTGACTTAAGATGTCTATTTAAACAGCCAGTCCTTGAAATAATTTTAAGCCACCATTTAAAACGGTGTAGCTAACACATAGCCTCATGATTCCCTTTTTCCATTTGATGATTAAAGAAGTATTGTTTGTCTTGGCTAGAGAGTGGAATGTTCCAACAATTAGAGTTAATGAGAGAGCGTGAGAGAGAATGAAAAACATGGAGGCGCTGCTATGACCTTAGTTCCAATCAATCTCCTATTCAGAGCACTAAGAGCAACCTGTGGTACCAGCCTGTAGTAGTTTAACTGTCAACAACATGACATCCAACATTTCAATTATTCATCTGTTATATTCAGTTTGTTTCAGCTTTTATTGTGCTCTAAGAGTTCAAATTGTTTACAGAGATCAAATTGTAATTGAAGTCAAACTACTGAGATAAAAGTTGAGGTATAAGAAGTTTATCACCTCAGTTTTGTCGCTGTCTCGCAGTTTGCATCATCTCTTCACACCTCTGACAGAAATAGGACTAAATCACAGAGAGAAGAATTTGAATAAAACAGTGAGAACTCCAAACAGCGGAGAGGGCTGGAGTCAGATGATAGGATTAGTAAGCTGCACGATCATCAAGTGAGAGATTTTAATTGTGATGGAGAACAGATAATTAAATAGGTGTTTGCTAGCACAATACGGTTACCTAATGCCAAGGAAGAAACATTAAATATGACATTATAAATCAGATTTGCCAATACAGTCCCCTTGTTCAGTATAGTATTCCATATATATATATATATATATATATTAATAAGCCATTACATTAATGTACATTACATAATGTACATGTCTGTTACATTAGATTAAGCACTTAACCTAAAACATGTATGTGCAAATGTGTATGGTTTGTGTGGGGGTGCAGTCCATCCTTTTATGACAATGACAATACGACTGTACTGTATTTACACAGTGCATGAGATCTTCAATCGAGAGAGGGAGATAGAAGTTGTACGTTTAAGCGAGACGACAAAAGTCAAGTCAGCCACAAATTGAAATAAATCTTCCATGTCCAAATAGAAAACTCAAAAGATGCATTTGAGTCAGTATTACCGAATACAGCACACGTAAATACATCCTTGTCTCAAAAGTGGGCCATGTACCTCATGTATACATGTCTCAGCGCTCTATCACGTGTTCATGTCGGAGCGCACATACACAGACACTGTCACATACACTCATGAAACTCATGCAAAAGCCTTGCCATGAAATCATCACTGACTTCGAATGATAAATAAGCATATGCAGAAGCATTTAAACATGCAGTAAATTGTAAACAATGACACAAACCCTCTATTCATAGAAAACCAAGCTGCTAAATTGCAATACAATTATAGAATATCTATATAAAATGCATGCAGAAGATTAAGATTGCAAATATGGGACACATGCAGATAGAACACAACAGATTTAGAGTGACACAAAGCCCAGCCAATAACAGGCAGCCATTTTTGTGGACAGCCAATGAGAGGACAGGGGTGGGGTATGAAATTGTGTCGGGGGAGGGGGCGGCAGCACTGTAAAACTACCCTGACCAGAACGATGAGAGACAAAGAGACGCCGTAGCAACCGCAGCATCTCTCTGGTTGCCTGCATCCGAATCCGATTTCCCGGAGAGGACCTTGTCTTCTTCCTGCTCAAATATACACCTTGAAGCGAGCGTACACAATCTGTAAGCAGCCATGCCGGAGTGCTGGGATGGGGTGAGTTGGATATCTGTGTAAATATAGTGTGTGAGAGACAATGCTTTTGTGATAATTTGTACGCTATATAATCATTTTTGTTTGGCTGGTTAAATAAATTTCTACTGATTTGCATTGTGGTCAGAAATGACTAGACTGAACTGATAATGTGCCATCATGTTCCTGATAGCTAATTATTGTTATCAATAATATCAAATGATTTGTATTTATAATAACGTTTTATTCTGTGTTAATGTAAAAAAAAAAAGTGTCATAATATTTAATATAATAATAATAATAATAATAATAATAATAAAATAGTATTTTTTTTTCTACAAAATTAACTAGCTTGACCTACTGATCTGGTAATTGTGGAATAATTATAAATTGTATAAATTATGGTAACTGTTATCATTTCATGATAATCTATGATTATTTTAAATTACCATGGCTAATCATTGTACTAAAACAACAAAAAACCTATATATAAAATGATCAGTAAAATTTTTTTGACCAAAAAAAACAAGCAACCACAACAACAAAAAGATACAGAGCGATGTGTTGCCGAGTCATGTGTCAGGTGGCCATTTGCACTGACACACTAACACACTGACACGTGTGCTACGTGCACTCTGATGTACCTCTGCAGGAACCTGGAGAGTGTTCCGAAATGTGTGTTTGCGCATGCGGTGCTGATGATAAATCTTATGTCCGCAATCTAATCATAAAAATCCTCATACAAGGTCAGTTGTGTGACCTTGAGAATGAAAAATGAGCTTTTCTTTAGAAACGATCAACAGCTTTACTATTTCCTGCCCCATATTTGCATAATATTTTAGAATCTAGGTCAAATCTCCTGTTTATCCTGTCAGTGTCTGTTGCATATTATCTCTCTAGAAAACATGCTCAACATTTTGCAGCACAGGGACAGCTGTCACAAGATTTGATCTCGATCTAAACACAGAGGGACACAAACAGCTGTCCTAAACTCACACACAAACATACAAAGGCCGTTGCATCCGCTCTGACCTTCCATGGTTTTTCCAGAATCAAAAACACCAAATGACAGGGGGTTAAACCCCACGGGAGATTTATTTCCTGTCTCTCTGTGGCTCTGCGTTAAGCTCAGAAGTGGGCTGCCTGTGAGGTGTCTGCTAGGATTTATACATAACACTGGAAAGCTAGAGATGCTGAAATAATCCTCAGGACAAGAAAAAACAACATGCACACATACATCCATCGCTCCTCTGCTCAGAATAAACTAAATGTGGGTCAGATTAGATTAAAATGCCTTTGGAAGAGGCAATTAAAAGTGTGTTACATGACCATGTGCAGTGAATCGGGGATCAGAGATGCTTAATGAGATATTAATTAGTCTGGTTTTTAACTCTCGCCATGCTTGATTAAATAGATTTTTTTTCTTTACCCATTGAAAGTAGTTGATTGTTGTAAGTCAAAATCTGTTAAGGAGTAATTAAATGTAACAAATGATGTAAAAAAGTATTATCATTTATTTTAAAATGAAACATAATTTTGTCCTCCTTTAATAATTGTTTTAAAGCGATAGTTCAACCAAAAATAAATATTACCCCATGATTTATTCACACTCAAGCTATTCTAAGTTTATATGACTTACTTCTTTCAGACGAATACAATTGGAGTTATATTAAAAAATGTCATGGCCCTTTCAAGCTTTATAATGGCAGTCATTGGCTGTTTTTAGATTTAGAAGTCCAATAAAGTGCATCCATCCATCATAAAAAGTGCTCCACATGGTTAATAAAGAACTTCTGAAGAGAAGCAAAGCATGCCACTCTCTTGTAAATGATTGTATGCCAGTTAGCAGAAACTAGAGATAACGGTCTATAAAGATTTAAATATGAATATTTTTATTACATATATGCATTGCTTCTCTTCAGAAGGCCTTTATTAATTGTGTGGAGCACTTTTTTATGCACTTTATTGGACTTCAATATTTCAACAGCCATTCACTGCTATTATAATTCTTGGAAGAGCCAGAGCATTTTTTTTTAACTTAAACTGTATTTGTCTGAAAGAAGTGAGTCATACACCCAGGATGGCTTGAGGGTGAGTAAATCACTGGATAATTTTCATTTTTGGGTGTACTATCCCTTTAATCCTCGACTTCTCGTAAATATTTGTGTGTTGTGTTTTTTGGTTTTGTGTTTTTTTTTTGGTTTTTGGCATTACATTCAGCTGTCACAAATGCTTTTTTTTTTTTTTTGTGGAAATTTTGCATTTATTTATCTTTTTTATTTCAGGAAAGGAGAGGTTTTGTTTGGCAAAGAGTTGTTTTATTGTCTCTTAAAACCAGAACCTTAAATCTAAACATATAAATAGATACTGTTTAAAAAAGTACTTTTCTCTAACTGTTATTACTAAGGAGCAGATTTTGACTCAACTACTGTTTAGATGTTATATACACGCCAGGCCTCTCAAGAGATCCATTTCAGGTCATTGGTTATTAGGACAGGACCGGCTTGGACCTTCTGAGACTGTTTGCTGAAATGGATGTTTTTCTGTTGTTGTAGGAACATGACATTGAAACCCCTTATGGGATGTTGCATGTGGTGATCCGCGGGGCTCCCAAGGGAAACAAGCCAGCTATCCTGACCTACCATGATGTTGGGCTCAACCGTAAGTAAATAGAGTATGTGTGTGTGTGTGTTTGTGTACCTGTGTACCAAGGTAAACTACACCCACATTTCTCTCAAATACCCCAAGCAACATGCACTGCACGATGTCTGTGTTGGTAGACCATCTGTCTCCAAGCACTGACCTGGAGTTAATGTCCCCATCTTCACAAACAAGAAGAGATAGTTCTGTTAGTGTGTGTACTTCTGCATATGTGCGTGTTCGAAGAGCAGCCCCGTGGAAGTGATGTGTGTGGGCTGTGATCAGAGCTGTACTTTGGATGCCAGCTGACTGCAGTTTTTCAGTTCTTTTAACAGATTGCATGCAGTGTGAGATGAAGCAGATCTCAGGTGGCAAGTGATCTCAGCAACACGTACAGTATATGATGGATCAAAAACTGAGGCAAAAAGTACACCAGAAAAATACGAATTATCATAAAAGACAAACGCAATTATGGCTTGGAGATTAGTAGTACAAACTAGCTTTATCTATTTAGTTTTTTTATATATATATTTATAGTTATATTTTTTATTTATAGCGTATATATTTGTATTTATATTATATTGATTTATATTTACAAACATGGCTCTCTTGGAGATTAATGCATATATATAGAATTGATACACACACACACAGAGTTATATATAGTTATAAGTTATATATCAATTTATGATGTATAAAATTTTTATATATGGAAATAAATATATTAAAGGTTAAATAAAAAAATATATATATATATATATATATATATATATATATATATATATATATATATATATATATATATATAAACACTGTTAATAATTAATAGTATACACTTAGTACATATAAGAATTTGAATAATTTGTTAATTATGACTAGTTTTTACTTGTAGCTATATTAAAGAAGAATTAATTTCTAATCAAGAAAAACGTTTGTAGAACAAAGGTTGGCCAAGTTGCTATTGACCTTGATATTAAATTCCATTCTGTCAATGTGATTTAATTAAATGACTCGTAACCTTGGCCGAGATCTCTGCAAATCACTCACAGCATGCATGGCTTTCCTTTCCTTTCCTTTCCTTTCCTTTCCTTTCCTTTCCTTTCCTTTCCTTTCCTTTCCTTTCCTTTCCTTTCCTTTCCTTTCCTTTCCTTTCCTTTCCTTTCCTTTCCTTTCCTTTCCTTTCCTTTCCTTTTCTCTACTTCTTCTTTTTTGCTTCCTCTTTCCTCCTAATCTCCTCCTTCCTCTATCTATCTATTCCACATTATCTAGCCCTGAAGTGTGTTATTGTCTGCTGGTTCTAATTCCTATGCAGTGCGCGTACATGAGAAATATGTAGGTCACAAAAACATACCCATCATGCAGTGATGGGGAGGGGAGCGGGGAAGGTCAGCACTGCGGCATAGAGGAGCTCTGACTCCGCTGCGGATACATGCATTAGTATGCATAGCCATCCTCCATCACAAAACATGAGTCAGTGAGCGAGCGAGAGAGAGACAGAGAGACAGAGAGAGAGCAAGAGGGTGACACAGACCACCAAAAGCAGACACTGGCTTATATAAAAAATGCAAAGTGAGCAATACAGCTGGGAGGCAATGGGAAAAAATTGGATCACTTACTACAGGGTAGGGAAGCTTGGATATTATTGATGCCATAATGCAGCACCTTTAAATCGGCAAGTCTTTTTTGGTTAAAGACCATGTGAAAGGTAATTTTTATTTTATTTTATTTTATTTATTTTATCTTCTGCAGCACACAAGTTATATAGACGGCTTCCAAAATGTCTACTTTTGTACTCCATGGAATAGGTAACAGCATATGGGTTGGGATCGACATAAGGATGAGTCAGTGTTTTTGGGTGATGTTTTCCTTTAAATAGCTTGAAGACCTGCCAAAACACCATTTGATGATGATTTGGGAGATGGTATGAATTCTTAGTGCTGCTTGAGCAGTTAGCTAGAACACTGAAATCGTTTTGTTTCTTTATTTCATGATCCAATGATTCTGGCATGAGAGACGAGCGGACAGAGAACCCAATTTACTGAACTGCCCCAAATTTGAAGTGTTCTTTTATAAAATGTATGATGTTACTGAAGGGGATCAAATGTAATCTAGGATAACAATGTATTATACAGTATGTGGTTGTTTAAGAAGTACCATGTAAATACCACGAACACTGTATAAAATGTGATATTCATTCTGTAACATCTGATACAATTTTACCAAGGTAATAATGTAATATAATTGTTTTTCTACAATGTCTTGTTGTCTTTCTCTGAGCAGACAAGCTGTGCTTCAACACCTTCTTCCACAATGAAGACATGCAGGAGATCACTAAGCATTTTGTGGTGTGCCACGTAGATGCCCCTGGCCAGCACATTGGTGCCCCCCAGATGCCACAAGGGTACGATGAACACACACATGAATATGTACACCAGTATTTGCCATTTTACAGGATATGTAAGGTATAGGCTATACTCTACTGAAAAAAAAAGGTTAATGTATTATTTGGTCTCTGGTAATTTGTTGCCTTCTATTGGTGGCATGATAAAACTACTAATGGAATATAGCCCAAAAACAATTGTTAAGAGTTTATGTTTTTTTTATGTTTGTAATGGTCTGGGCCTATATGTAGTCAAAACCATTAGAACTTCTTCTTCTTCTTCTTCTTCTTTTTAATTTTAATTTAATAAAAAAAAATACAGTGGGGTAGACTTTGTACGTTACAGTCAGTCAGAAAACAATAATAGGCCTATAGCTACAACTGTAAGACTATTATGCATTACTGCACTTATAATAAGGCTATTTACCAATTAAATTATAACATGGACATTAAATATTGATTTGAGTAGAATTGCGTTAAAATCTTACCTTAAATCTAACAAAAGTGTCGGCCTAGCAACAAGACGAGCACCGCTTCAATACAGTGTAATTAATAATCATCTGAGGTGATTTTCTCTACTGTCGATTACTGAAACACAAGATGGCGCCAGCTGCGTTTGGATGAAACACAATGGCGGGAGTCTGATGAGTATCTCCGGTTTCGGTTACGGATGAGTGCACTATGTAAACATTTATGTGTAATAGAAGATGGCTAATTTTTTAAGCATTGAATGCTCCGAATGACCAATTAGAATCAAGTATTTCAGAAAGCCACGTAAGAACTCGGTATATCATTTAAGCCTATACTTAATTTTTTTTTATTTTTTTATATCATATTATTCCTAGGTATCAGTATCCCACCATGGATCAGCTAGCTGGGATGCTTCCTAGTGTGGTGCAACACTTCGGGTGAGTGTGGTTGGATTATACTCTAAATTATGGGCTGTGATGATAATTTAATCTAATGATAATAATCCATTCCTTTAAATTCCTAGCTTCAAGAGCATTGTTGGAATTGGAGTGGGGGCCGGTGCCTACATCCTAGCCAAATTTGCGGTTAGTAAATCTCAACCTTTTACTGTATGTTAGTCAAGATTTTTTTTTTCATTTACATTCAGTGCAATTCAGTTGTGCTATCTACCTGCAGCTGATTTTCCCTGATCTTGTGGAGGGTCTGGTTCTACTCAACATTGACCCCAATGGGAAAGGATGGATCGACTGGGCCGCCACAAAATTGTCAGGACTCACCAGTACTTTACCAGACACTGTCCTGGCCCACCTCTTCAGCCAGGTACAATATCAATCTACATTCCTTATGTTTCACTGTAGATAAAGTATACAGTCACCTTTAAAAATGCATTTCAAGGCTTTAAACTGATTTGAATATATGCATTAATTTCAAGAACATTTAATGTAAAAACAATAGTTATTTAACTACTTTTCACATTTTTTAATAATAAATGCATATCAAAGATTTAATTTCCGAAATGTTCAGTTGAATTTTCAAGCTAAATATTTAGATAACATTCATTGTATTACAGGAAGAGCTTATGAGCAACACAGAAGTGGTCCAGACTTACCGCCAACAGATCAACAACACCATCAACCAATTCAACCTGCAGCTCTTCTGGAACATGTACAACAGGTAACCACCCACTACCTCTTTTATATACAAAACATTGTAGGGAATGCATGAGTAGAATAAAAAAGGGATATATATATATATATATATATATATATATATATATGTGTAATATTAATAATAACTACATAATTTTCTTTTTTTCCACAGCCGCAGGGATTTGGAAATGAACCGCAGTGGCTCTGTGCTAAATGCTAAGACCCTGAGGTAAGAATTAAGTTAATTAGAATATGATTCGTCTCTTTTACATATGCCTAAATGATAAGACATAATTCTGAAATCTCTTTTTGCAGGTGCCCAGTCATGCTGGTCGTCGGTGACAATGCTCCAGCTGAGGAAGGCGTGGTGAGTCTTTGTTCCACTTTTGTGCCTGATATTTAATCTCACATTTTTGTCTCTCAAGTTTCAAAGCTTCCAAACTTTTCTCTCCTATGAGTCTTTACATAAACTCCTGTTTCTATGTAATATTTGCCAAACTTGGATGTATATTGTCATTCAGAGACAAGTCAATCCGCTCAGCATTTCTTCCGGTTGTCTCATGGGAGCAGATGGCACTTGATCTCCCAGGCTTTGCCAGCTTGTGTGCGTTGGATATTTTTAACTCCGCACTATAGTCCTTTAATCTAACATATGAAAGCTGGGTCAATGCCCCATCACATCTAATCAGACACGCAGGGTGAGAGATGAGGAAAAGAGGGACATGATGAAGGAGGGGAAGGGATGGATAAGAGCGAGAGGTACAACCAAAGGAGGATGAGAGAAGAAATGGATTTGAGTAATTCAGGCCAAGTGGAGAAAGATGAAAAGGTGGGAGCAGAAGAAACAAAAGAAAGATGAGGAAGAGATTAGGATGTAATAAAAAATGATGCATGGAAAATGAAGTGATTTAGAGCAGGAGGAGAGATTAGAAAAGCAAATACACCACTGGTGATGTATGGTTTATTAGGATCGTACAATATTTGTCCGACATAAAACTATTAGAATAACAGAAATCTGAGGATGCAAGAAAATTACTTTTGAAGTTGTCCAAATTAATTCTTTGCAATGCATATTACTAATCAAAAATTAAGTTTTTATACATTTAAGGTAGGACATTTACAAAATATCTTCATGGAACATGATCTTTACTTAATAACCTAATGATTTTTGGCATAAAGAAAAATCAATAATTTTGACCCATACAATGTTTATATACAGATATAATACATATAGTTAAGGATTTTGAATTTTGTATTTGACTTTTAGATTTAGCATTTAAATAAAATATTACTTAATACAGTATTGGTTGGGGGGAAATATACATGAGGGAAAGATGTGTTCCCAACATCAGTATCACATCCATTGACTGATGTAGACACTTGTGGTGAGAGTTTTCATTGTGTCTGCGGTGGTCCAAACAAGAATCCACAGGCGAATGCGTCTACGCAGCTGTCTTTCTTTAGCACTGGAATATGACTCATCTCTGCAGTAACGCAGAACTGGGTCAGACCTCACACACACACACACGCACATCCATCTTTCTGCCCATCATTCAAATACCTTCTGTAGAACTTGTACTGCTCTGTAAATGCCCGATAAATATCTGTTTACAAACATTTATAAAAATACAGTATGAATGTTTTCTGCTCCTACTGTAGGTTGAGTGCAACTCTAAACTGGATCCAACCAACACCACATTCCTAAAGGCAAGCGAACTGTTAAAATAGAAGCCAAATTTAAACCATTTTAGCATGTACAATTTCAGAAATAATTTCTCAAAAACATATTTGATTTATTTCAGATGGCTGATTCCGGTGGAATGCCTCAGATTACACAGGTGAGACCGCTTGACGTGTCTGAACTCAGATCAGTCTCTGATAGTATTACAGTGGCTACTGACCACAATACCAAAATTGTTCATTGTACAGATGTTAATAAAATGTCCTTAAAATCTTTTTTAAAAATTTTTTTTATTCATGAATGTATTACCATTCATTTAAAGCTTGTCAAACACTAGTTTAACAATTAAACAATGTAAATGTTTTGAATCCTACAGCCTGGAAAACTCACCGAGGCTTTCAAGTACTTCCTGCAGGGAATGGGTTACAGTAAGTTAACAATGTTAATAATGTTTCTGGGTAAATCAGTTCAATTGATGATTCTTTCTCAGCCAAATGTAAACCGATCCTGTATGTTCAGTGTGTCCTTTCTCCCTTGTGTGTCTATTTCCCATGATGAGAGAGTTGTGAGTGTGTGCAAGCAAATAAGTGTGTGTGGAAGTGTTGTATTTGGTATAATCTGTACCCTATGTGTATTTTCCTGCCCCTTCTCAGTTGCTTATATGAAAGATCGGAGAATGAGTGGGGGGCCAGGTACTTCCTGCTTCTTGTTCACGCCTGCCCTCTTCATCATTTAGATGACACATTTATTCTTCTAATCCCTTGTTTGGCATTCCTGTATTTATTCTTCCCAGACTGATATTTCCATTCATTCATCATTTACTTTACTGATCAGTGATTTTTCCTCTGAAGGAAAAATGTGCTTTGAATGCGCTCTCATGCTCTCAGCATGGCAGTTATTCGAAACTGTACCATTGAAAACAAAATCATAGATGAAGTCATGGCATGAAATGCAATTTCTTTTTTCGTTTTAGCTTAAAATTATTAAAAAGTTGTGAAACGTGCTGCTTAATGCATTCAGAAGCCTCCCCTCTAAGAGAGCATTTGTAGGCTGGAAGATCTTTTATATTTGAATTCTTGTTTTTTAAAATAAATATGTATTTATTTTATTTATTTACATATTTATAATATTGGTATATTTTCATACAGTATTTTCTTGTTTTAAAAAACTAAGTATCATTGGAACAAGTGTTCCAATGATACTTACAGTATTTTTGCCTGCAAATATCTAAACATCCATTAAACAAATGAAAAAATAATGTAGAAACATTATTTGAGTGCTGAGTTTTTAATCAGAAATTGCAAGTAAGTTTCACAGTTTACTAACAGCGAAGTGAAATGGCAAGTAACACACTGAATTAAATCCTAAAAAAAAAAAAAACACACACACAAAAAAAAAAGAGAAATAGAAAGAGTGAAATAGTTTTTTTTTCTAAAACATTTATATTATTTGCACCTTGGAATAAAATTGTTTCATCAATGTGTATTTGTGTGTGCACATAGTTTTCTTGGTTTTGGTGCAGAATCTCAGAAAATGTTTTGAAGTTAATTCTGAACAAGAGGAAAAATTCTAATGGACTAAGGGGAATTAATTCTTATTTCTACACAATTTGACTTAAATTATTTGTTTTTGTTTTGTTTAAGAATGTATAGATATACAAGAAAAATACTTATTAGGAAAACCAAGGCATTTATATATATATATATATATATATATATATATATATATATATATATATATATATATATTCAAAAAGATTCTGGTTGGCTCTTTAAGTTGGATTTGAGTCAGTATTCGCTGTGGAATGTTATCAGCTTGAGGCTGAAATTATTTTCAACAAAAAGTTCAAGCATGTCAGCCCTGCCTCCTCTGCAACACATCATGCAAATTTCCCTGTGGATAGGAAATGACTATTCATCCCTATCTCTATCTCTCCTTCTCTGTTTTTCTCAGTGCCTTCGGCCAGTATGACCCGTCTTGTTCGCTCGCGAACGGCCTCTCTGACCAGCGGCGGCTCTGTGGATGGTTCTCGTAACCGCGCATGCACACACTCAGACAGCACTGAGGGCGTGGGGCAGGTCAGCCACACCATGGAAGTGTCCTGCTGAACACTCTTGCACTGTCTCACACGCACACATTTAGAGAGTCGTGGCATGGAAGGAGGGCATGAGAAGAATGGAGGTCTCATATTGCTTTCATTCTTTCTTTCTCAGCCATTTTCCATGTCATTTTCTCTCAGTTTTTTAGTGTTAGCCATCTTAAAGGAATAGTCGACTCAAAAATAAAAAAATAAAAAAAATGCCATAATTTACTCAACCGGATGTCTTTAGAAACCCATATGACTTAATTTCTTCTGTAGAACACAAAATGAGATGAATAAAGTCCAAGCAGCTATTTCCCATATAATTAAAGTGAATGGTGACCACAACTGAATTTCAGTCGATAACTACATGTGTGTGTGTGTGTGTGGATTAGCTTTAGAAGACCTGAAATGTCATGCACAGGTCATGTAAACCACTTTTATTATACCTGAGCATGATGCCTCTTGGTCCCCATCCACTTCCATGTTATGGAAGAGAGCTGCTTGGACATTCTGCTGAACATCTTTTGTGCTCTACAGAAGAAATAAAGCCATACAGGTTTAGAAGAACTCTAGTTTGAGGTTTTCTTTTCGAGCTGAATTATTCCTTTAACCTGTAAAATGCTGTCCTTTTTTTCCCTTCAATACAGTGTTTAGTTTCCCCCCAACTTTGTAACGCGGTTACTTAACGCTCTATGTGTCAGTATTCTGCACCCTTTGCTTGCTGCCTCTGGCCTTCAGCTCCTCCTAAGACAAAACTACAAGTCCCATCAGCCCCTGCTCTCACTCATTCCTGTCCTATGACAGTCTTTGAGGAGAAACTGATTGATTGGGTCGCAGTTAGAAGGGGTTGGTCTTGAGGAACAGCATAAAGCAAAGTAAAAGAAAGAAAAAAGGAGGGTTCTTAAACCAGAGTGCTTTACAAGTTACATTTGTAGCTCTCCCTCTCAATTTTGAGTGAAAGCAAAGTGATTGTATAGGCGAAGAGGGCAAAAATCTCTTAACCAGTAAACAGTGGCTTTCAGCTAATCATCTCAGCTCATTCAGTCATTGGGAGTGTATGTATCACCACATACTGTAAGAAAGAATCGCTTTCTGATAGTTTTTTAGCATTATTTGATATCATGATTGGTTTTCTAATTTAAAATGTTATTAAAGCATGAAAAATGCTTTAAACTGCTTTTCTCCATTAAAGCAGGATCAGAAGTATGACTTGACTTGCCTTAAAAGGTATTTTTTTCATGTTATAATGCTTCATTTTACCATTCCTTTAACATTACGCACTAATACAATCAAGTGCTCTTTCAAATCAAGTCTCACTTCGTTAAATACGACATACCTAGTACCCTTTTACCCACTCTCTGTCATATGAAAGCGGCTTTGCCTGGGATCGGTTCTGTACGGTCTCCTTTTTATAGACAATCAGCTTCTGACCCAAACCAAACCGGAACCGTCGACTGAGGCAGAGCCTGTGTGATAGAGTTTGCAGGTCGTTAGCGGTACAGAATTACAGCTTCAAGCTTCCTTTACAGCACCCAGCCCCGCTACAAGAATATACCAAAGCTACTGATACAAATGCACACACAAATGCACACATACACATTTCGCAATGAGGGCTGGGTTCTGCAGGGTAACAGAGCTTTTGGGTCCATATATACTGTATATACACACACACACAAACAGGCACGCACACAATTCATGTACTCACATTTACATTTACATTTAGTCATTTTGCAGATGCTTTGATCCAAAGCGACTTACAATTGGGGGATGCATAAAGCACATTACTTGCATGCCACTTGCATATAACCGACACTGAAAGATTCATAAGCATTACAATTGATCCATAATCAGTGCATGCTTATTTCATAATTTACTATAGATCTGTAGATTCAGATTTACTTATTATTTGTGACCCTTGTCACATTTCCAAATGTTCATCATAGTTTGATACATTTGATGGTAAATGGACACAAAAAAACATTGTTTGTGTTCCCATTTGCACCAATAGCAAAAAAAAAAAACAAAAAAAACAACACAGACCAAAACAATAGTGTTTTTATGACTTAACAAATGTTGAAAAAATGAAGAGACTGATTATGGTGTTTGATGTCACTCCCTTTTCACTTCCCTTTTTGTTAGAAATACCTACATAGCAGCAGCTATCAGGTAATATACAAAGTATGGTGTTATATTTAAAAAAAATTCTAGATTTGCAATTTTATTAACTGGAAACATGTCATCAAAGTCTGTGAAATAACATGTGCGATTTGTCTACATAAATCATTCAATTTTTCCAGTCTGAAAAATCTATTTATGTACACAAACTGCACAGAATTTTGAGAGAAAAACCCCACCTACACAACTGCACAAATAAAATAAATAAATGAACGAATGAATGTACAAATGAGCAAACGAATGAATGAGCCAACAAACAAGTAAAAGAAATAATGAACAAATTATTTGAATCAAGGTCCAGAGATGACTGACATGAGCTGAGATCTGATTGGCCGATGCAGTTAACATGGGACTTATGAGGGCGGAGCAACCGTTGACTTTCCATTCCACACTCACGCTTTTCTGTCTTACTGAATGTCATTTTTTCTGCGACAATTACGACTTTTCAGGGGTGTTTCCTGCATGTTTGTCTGTAAGGGGCGGGGCTTTCTGGAGCATGTAGCTCCAAGCTCAGAATGTAGGGCAAATCCCACCCCAACAAACCCAACCCCCAAAACACAAGGTGCCCCGCCCCTCACAGACACTTCCAGTCGCCCCTTAAGGGCTATCGACCCAGGCAAAGCATCGTGATCAACCTCACTCCGTGCAAAGCTGGGCGCAGTACTGTAGATACTGTACAAAGAGAAAAACGAATGCGTGATATGGAATAAACAGTGAATGTGACAGAGGAAAGAGAGGGAGAGGAGGAGCGAAAGGATGGTGTTCAAAGCAGGAGGGTGAAAGTCAAACACAAAATATTGACGGGTTTCCTCCTAAAGACTGAATGGACAAGCACTCGTTCTTCCCCAGTATTGATTTGCATGAGTTTTGATAATGCAACCTTGTGTTTGTGTCGTTTTTCTTGATTTCCTGTCTGAAGTATGCAGTCGTTAGCTCTTATTAAGAAATAAAGAGCATGCCCACCTTTCAAAGGTGTACTTTTTCCTGATCCCTGATCTCTGCCTGGGGGCCCTGAATGTATAATGTCCTTTGGAAGTGCTGTACAGTATTGTCAATGTGGCCCCATATCACCTTTTCTTAAATCAGGGCTCACACCAGTTTGACCTGCCACATCTGCCTTCCCTTGCACCCTTTTCCTTCTCAATCTATGTTCTATGCTGTAGATATTCGCTGTTTTTAGTGCATAAATCTAAAAATAGGTCCGTACCACTAGCCTTGTCACGTGGAACTGTTATACTTTGGATTTCCTTTGAGTTCCTCTTTTTATAATACAAGTAGTTCTTATTTAACCATGTGTTGCATCTATTCTCGTGAGGTTTCAATGAGTATTATTATTAATAATAATATGATTACAGTTGTTACAATTAGCCATTGTTTTATATTAAGCAATAAGTTGTCTGTGTTTCTTTTTTGGATGGGGGCTGGTTGTTACAAATATGTCTAAAGATACAGCAAGTGTCACTCTTAACCTGCTTTACCATAAGAAAACTACATAAACTAATGTGTTTATGGTGTATGTATATCTATATACAAGCTGTCACTGTCTGTGTACTGAAAAACTGAACGTGCAACCAATAAAAATGGATATACAAAAATTATAAGGGCTTTTGTTTTATTTTCTTTAGCTTAATTGGTATCGACTCACAATGAGCACAAATTAAATATCAAAATATATATTTATAGTTTTTAAGTGGATATCATGGAGAAAAATAATGCTTTGGTAAATCATAAGTGTGACATAGGAAGTCGACAAAATTAGCCATTATCACAAGTCATGATTATTAGATAAAAAGTCGGAAGTAATGCAAAAGGTCAAGAATATGCTAAATAATTATGAGATAAAAAGATGAAATTATGAGATTATGACGAATGGGGACAAAAAGTCAAAATAATCACATAATTATCAAAGATAAAAAGTTCCGATTATTTGATATAATTTATATCATAAATCTGATAAAAAGTATGCCATAATGTTTTTTCATCTCACAGTTTTGACTTTCAACAATCTCAGTTTCAGGTCTTTATGTCAGAATTATCCTTTGCCACAAATATGACTTTATTTGATAGTTTTGACTTTTAAAGTGGCGTATGTAATAATGATTTTTTGTCATAATTTAACAAAACTTTATTTATTTTTTTATGTATCTACTATAATGTGTCTACAGAAGTAATTCAGTACACTCATTGTATACATGCAGTCATTTATTTCAAGAAATGAAAATTGAGATACATTTGTGAATTTCTTCACCTCATGTAACAAAGCTGAGCATTTAAAGATGTGTGCATAGCTGGAATTCCATTCACATACTTCTATAAAGTAAAAGTACATACTTCCCTGGTGATGGTGAAAGTACATAATTTTAAATGTATGGCGAGACAGGACACAAGTAATTATATGAATACACCATAATTGTTTAAACTTGATTCTGTATACCCCTTAAAATTAAATAAAATAATAATAAAAAAATATATAAAAAAAAAAAACTCCAAATAATACACACTTTTGCTATTCTGGGTTTAATCTACAAAAATTGCTATCTGGGTTTCTTTGGAATACAATTCTAACCTTGCATACAATACAGTACAGACAGTATGTGAAATAGGATGCAGCCATATTCTCATTTCTTGAATCAAGTAATTGGAAAATTACTTAAATACAAGCTCATACGTTAGAATGTAGGCGTCACTGTAAACATACAGTAAATGATCTCTGGGGTCATAGTTGAGAAACTCAATATTAGTCTGCATCTTCTTAATATTAATTTTCAAATCAAAGCGCTCTTCCATCGTTTTGGTGTCATAAGAGTAAAAGATCTGTTCTGTTTCTTTGTCCAGGTAACGTGTAGCATAAAGCACACCGCACACCATGAACGTGTTTGTGGCAGTCTTTTTGAACAAAGAAGTTTTCCAAGTTTGGCCCAAAACCGGTGGGCTACTAGTCTCGATTTTAGTGATAACCACATTTCCAAAGTTGCTTGTGGTTGCATACATAACATAAATGCCAAATTCATCTGTGGCAAAATCCATATCAGTATAGCTGTATGTGTTGTCAAGATATCCGAATGGAAACTTGTTTTCGTAACCTGTATCACTAGGTAAAGCCACAGTACTGACAGCACGAGTCGCCAAGTTGAACTGACAGACAGAGTATGTATAGTAACAGTTATAGTACAGCACATTGGCATACATGACCATATTTGGTCCCTGAATTGTATTTGTTGTGGGATTGGAGCTTGATATGTATGTATCTTTTGGTCCTAAACCTAATAAAAGAGTACTCAAGGTGCTGTACTGGCGGACATAGTAGCCATATATGTCACTACTTGTGAGCACCACCAGCCAGTACTTGTTCTCGTCTCCTGGAGCAGGGTTTGCATCTCGACCCCAAGCACCATAATTGTAGTAGGTGCTGTATTCTGTGATGGAATATGTTCTTGGTCCCACCACACCGACCACTTCACCCAGACCACATCGTGCTGAAAACACAGAAGAAGAAAAGAACTAAAAGTCTTGAGCATTTCTTTCACTGGATAATAATGAAAATGCTCTGGAAGCTTGAGTTAAGGGACTATTGGGATCTTGAGTGTACCTGGGGCAACTGTAGGAGGTGGTAATGTGACCTTGAGATCATTCTTGCACTTTTCCAGGTCCCTTTTAACACGCTGGTTCTCTCGATCCTTCTTTATCACCTGCATGTTGTCAAACTTCTCCAGCTCTGCCATTGTGTCCTTCATATTTTCATGCTTTAAGAAAAACCACTTACATTTTGAATGTATACTTATTATATTATATACATTTTGGAGGGAATATATTATTTTTTTTTTTCTTGTGTATGCCCTATTTGTTTTATTAAAATTTTCCCTATTTGTTTTATTTAATTTGTTATAATTTAATTTTTCATAGCTTTTTGCAATTATTTTTAATTGTTATCATTTAATATTTTTTCTTAAAAAGCAAGTATTTATTGAAATGCCGTTTTTTTATATTTAATATAAGAACCGTTTATTTACTTTACTAGTGCTGTGCATATATAAAGTATGTAACGTATTTTGTATGTAAGTAAAGTTTTTTTATTCAAGCCAATTACATTTACCAGCAACAAAAGAAGCAATTAATGCATAAATAATTTACAATTACAAGCGCTGTTTTGTACAGCAACTCACCTGGCCTGCAACCTGCATATTGAGAAGTTGGTAATCGTTGGTGGTCCGGTTGAGTTTGTTGAGGAGGTCCTGTATTTCGGCAAACTCTAACTCAATGATGCGCAGAGACACGGCCCCATAAAGATTCTTGTTATCTTCCTTTTCCAGCATGAGCACATTGTCCTCTAGTTGCTTGATGCGTTGTTGTAGACCCAGCAAAAGTCGGTCCAAGTCTGTCATCTGCAGATATTTAAATTTACATTATTCATTTAATTAGATTTAAAATGTATTTATTTATTTATTTTATAATTAATTTGAGCAACAGATAAAAAAAAAATAAAAAAAATTACCCTTTCTGAAGTGATGCTCTCAATGCATTGCGCAGACATGGCTTCTACTTTCTTTAGTTTTTGATCAGGGAAAGCAGGGTCTGAATTTTTTAGATCGCACATACATTCCTTCCCTCTCACTGACTGTAAAGACCAAATCATAGGAAATTACATTTATTACAAAACCAGTACACCCTAACGAAAAAACAGACAATTTATGTGCTGTCAATATTTGAGATGGTACTTACTGAAATAAATTGTGAAATTGTAAAAGGATTTTATCTTTCTTACCTGAAAGAAAGTTAGAGGGATGATGATCATCAAAATGAGAATATTAGACCGACTCATGTCTGAAGTAGAAACGGGAGCCAAACATCAGAATAAACAGCTTCGTTTGGCAGAGGCAGAGTTTTAAAAGCATCTCATTATGGTGAAATTTCTGATGAAAATTTTAATTTCTTCATTTATTTCGGGTGGAGCAGTGTCTTGTGCAATCTTCATCTTATCTCTGTGGGCACCTTTGGATGGCCATGAATAATGGAAAACTGCAATGTTTACTAGCTAAGTTTCGACATTACTTTTTAAACTTTTGTAATACTTCACGTAGTGTTTGCAACATCAGAATGTTTGTTCGGTTTAAAGCAGAACTTTTAGTCTTTTGGGTCATTCGCTCATCATGTTGTCGTACCTGTTGGTTCTCTCAGTCATAGTAAGTCCCATAGTTCTTTTACAATATTTATGCTGACTTATTGTTCATTTATATATTTATTATGTTGAATTGAATTTAATGATTGTACATATTGAGGCAGTCATATAATGTTATATAATGGATCACTTTATTTTACTTCCCAAAGGAATAATAAAGGTAACAATCATCAAGATAATTCTGTAAAATAATTCTGTAAAATAATTCTGTCTACTACAATAAAATAAAGTGATTAAAATGTATTCAAAATGTAACTTGTGCATTAAAATTCATAGTATAATTGTTTAAATATCATTAAACTGCAAAATTGCATGGAATAATCTGTGAATTGGGTCCACTATCATGTGCGTACAGTTTTTGTGTTCATGTGTGTAAATCAGGTGACTGCCGAGGCTCAGAAAATTCGAGGTGTACAGACGGATGATTCCTGTGTGTGTAAACTGAGCAGCTCTATCTGGGCTTTTCCTACGGAAAGGTTTGAGGGAGTTCAGAAACAACTCCAAACCTGTGAGGACAACCTTCTACAATTTAATAAAAAGGTGAGTGTTTTCGAAATCATGTAGATTCTTTCTTGAAATAAAGGAATCGCAATTACCTCTTTTGCGGTGTAACTTTCAGGTAAAGGACAGTAATGCACGACTGCCTAAGATGGAACTCACTCTTAAGAACATCAAAACCCGCCTGAACCGTTTCGAATATCTGGACACAAAGGGCCTGTACAACACCCTTAACCTGCAACAGCTGACTGAAGAAATTGACTCAATCTATTACACTGCCAAAGATGTGAACAAGAAAAGCCCCAGCAAAGAGACAACTGACCTTCTCAAGGAGGTAGATCTCCAAACAACATAGAAAAGTGTTATTTTAGTATTATTTATAAACTATTATAGCTTTTATTTATTTATTTTAGTCGTTTAATTCAGTTAAAATCTTGATTTAAAGTTTAGGTTTTTCATATAATATTTATATTTTAATTTATTCTGCTTTATTTCAATTCCGGAATTTTGTTTATGTATTTGTAGCTTTATAAAAAAATGTATAATAATAAAGCCACATGATAAAAGTTTTGTTATCAGTGTGAAAAACACCATTTTTAAAAATTATAATTTAGGATATCTGCTTTTCCACGAAGCTCATGTTTAGTCTACATTAATCCCCCCAACCCCCAAGACAAAAGACAAAAGACTAAGCAGATAAAAACGGAAAACAAATGTATTCAAAGATATGTTGACAATTATATTATTTGTGTTCCTCTCAGTTGACTACTGCAAGGAAGGACGTTGAGAACATGTACAAAAAAAATATCTTCAATCTAGAGACAATGAAATCCAGGCTACGTGACCTCAACAACCGAGTGCAAACCTGTAAAACTATACCCGAAGACTTCAGAAGTAAGTACTCTCAGTGAGTGGAGAAACCAAGGGTTTTGAAAATCGGTTTGATGTTTTTTTCATGAAATGGGCATTAAAATGCTTACATTAAATGTATGACCATTCCTTACTACTCCACTTGCAGGTACTTGTTATCAGCGTATTATGTCCAACATAAGTTCTCCAGTAGTCACCAAGCTCAATTCCATCAGCACGTCCTATGTCTCAGGTGCCTGGGGTCGCGAAGCCAAACGGGGCAGTAAGGAGCGCTTCTGGGAACACTGGCTAGTGAGCGAAAACAAGCTTGGCAACACAATCAGGATGTACAACTCACATGAAGATTTCATGGGCAGCAAGAACTACAAAGATGAAGAGATAGCATCATCCTACAGCCACCAGAATGCTGTTCAGGGCTCTGGCACTATTCTGTATGACAATACTGTATTTTACCAATGCTACGGCACCGCTGAAATCTGCAGCTTCAACATTACAACTCAAGCAACCAAGCGTGTAGAACTAGCTGGTGCTGGAATCGACAACAAGTTCCCTTTCTGCTACTACAGCTGTCGGGATTGGACCGATATCGACCTGGAGGCTGATCAAAATGGTGTTTGGGTGATATACGCCACTGATGAGAACCACGGCAACATTGTTGTGAGCCGTTTAGAGCCAGTGTCACTCAATATCACTCATACCTGGAAGACGCGTCTCTTTAAGAGGTCCGTCACCAGCACGTTTATGGTGTGCGGGGTCTTGTATGCTACACGCTTTGTCAATACTTACAAAGAAGAGGTGTTTTATGCTTTCGATACAACCACTGGTCATGAGATAAACACTCTTTCGTTGCCTTTTGAGAAGGTTTCTGCTGGAATAGCTAATCTAAACTACAATCCTGTTGACAGGAGACTTTACATGTATAATGATGGCTATCTGTTAGCATATAACACCTTCAACTGAGGGCCTTTTCTTACACAGGTAATAAAAAAATATGCAATCCAAAGTCCAGCATGCTGAAAAATTTTAAAATATGCACATTAGTTGAACTAAAGCTTTTCGCTATATCATTATGTGATTGGGACTGCTTAAATCAGATTAACCATTTTAATGAATAATGTCATTTCAATAAATATGCTTATACTGCACTTCTCTGTGACTGTCAGTGTCTTTTTTAAACTTGTCTTTTCTATAACTTTACTAATTACTGTACTACAAACTCTACAATTTATTTCAGTACTACAGTTAACAGATTAACATTAGCATACTGGCAAAAGCCAAAATGCAATGTAATCATGGCACTTGATGGTCATCATCCTATCTGACATTGCTGCAAATAGGAGGCCTTTTAATTTGTCAGATCAGAATATCACATGCCTGCTTATTTCAGTTTAGTATTGCAGTATGCAGTAATAGAAAGCATAGAGAGCAATGAAACTACCACAAAAGAGGCACAGAAACATTGTAAGGACATCGTTAAAATAGTCCATGTGACATCAGTCGTTCAACTATAATGTTATGAAGCTACAAGAATACTTTTTGTGTTTACGGGTTTGAAACAACATGAGGGTTAGAAATTATTGACAGAATTTTCATTTTTAGGCAAATGTTCCCTTTCATACTGGCTGTTACGTTTCTTTTATGCCTTACATTGATGTCACAAATATAGAAAAGTCATCTGTGACAGCAATATAAGGTATCTTAATGTAATCATATCAAGGTTAAAGCAATGATATTAAACAAATGTTATAAAAATAAATGCTATAAAATATTCAACATTAACAAAAAAAATTAAAATAATAAATAATAATAATGTCAATATTCAGCTTTTTACATCAGAAAATTGTAGCATACCAAACTGTCCTGCCACAAAGTGCTAAAAACGTTTAGAAGAAAAAAAATTTCAAGTAGTTACTTGAGTTACTAAGTTTGCAATTTGTGTGTTTTTAATATTCAAAGTCTGCATATGTTTAATGTAAGCATGTTCTGCATCTGTGTTTGTAGGTTATAAAGCAGCAGAAATATTTCATTCAAACTTTATTTTATTAGGGGTAAAACACATGATTTTTCTCCACAAGACAAGCAGTTCTGGCATCTAAAATATGTAAAATATTTATTTACAGTAAATGTGCATACTTCACTGGTAATAGGAAAGTACTTTTGAAATTACTGTAAGATAGTGAACTAGTAATTGGACATAGTATCATAAAATTGTTCTGATAACACAGTCCACTTCTTTATTTTTGCATGCATGATTTTGCATGTTGCTAAGTCTTAAAAGCTTTGGTATACTTTACCTTTGGCATACTTTATTCAACATACAATCATTTGCGAAGCAGCACTTTTTATCTTGCATGCTACAGTATATGGTGTATACAGTGTGTAAAATAGTCTTACGTTAATATCCCTTGTCTCAAATCAAGTAATTGGAGACTTAAGGCAAATCCACACCAAAGACGATAACTATGAAGATAATGATAAAGATATTGATTTAAAAATCATTCTTAGTATTAAAGAATAGCAGAGTCCAAACACACACACATATAACGATAAGGGCACAGAGAAATTATATATCAGATATACAAAGATATATAAAAGATAACATTTTTTTTTCACATGATGAAAGATAAAAAACATTGACAGCCAATCAGAATCCATACTGCTATAACGAGCTTGAGAATTTAAAGTAGAGGATGATCATGCACATAAAAATAAACAGTTGATATCGTTCGCTGGTGTGGACACTAATATTGTTATCTTTATAGTTATCATTCTTGGCGTGAATGTGGCTTTACTGAAAGATAAGCTCATAAGTTACAATGTAGGCATCACTGTAGGCATACAGCAAATGATCTCTGGGGTCATAGTTAAGATACTCAATGTTAGTCTTCACCTTATGGATTTTTATTTTCAAATCATATCGTTCTTTTTTGGTTTTGGTGTCATAAGAGTAAAAGATCCGTTCTGTTTCTTTGTCCAGGTACCGAGTAGCATAAAGCACACCACACACCATGAACGTGTTTGTGGCAGTCTTTTTGTGAAGAGAAGTGAACCATGTTTGTTTGAAAACTGGTGGGTCACTAGTCTCGATTTTAGTGATAATCACATTTCCGAAGTTGCTTGTGGTTGCATAAATAACATAGACGCCTGATTCATCTGTGGTGAAATCCATATCAGTATAGCTGTATGTGTTGGCGACGTGTCCGAATGGAAACTTGTTATTGTAACCTGTATCACTAGGTAAAGCCACAGTACTGACAGTACGAGTCGCCAAGTTGAACTGACAGACAGAGTATGTATAGTAACAGTTATAGTAGAGAGCATTGGCATACATGACCATGTTTGACCCCTGAATTGTGTTTGTTGTGGGATTGGAGCTTGATATGTATGTATCTTTTGGTCCTATACCTAATAAAAGAGTACTCAAGGTGTTGTACTGGCGGACATAGTAGCCATATACGTCACTAGTTGACAGCACCACCAGCCAGTACTTGTTCTCATCTCCTGGAGCAGGATTTGCATCTCGACCCCAAGCACCATAAGGGTAGGAGGTGCTGTATTCTGTAAGGGAAGATGTTCTAGGTCCTGCCACTTTGACCATTTGACCCAGACCACAGCGGCCTGAAAAAACACAGAAGAATTCAAATATACAACTGAAAAATATCTGTTGGGTATAACAATTTTTTTTGGGTATACATTTTATTCAGTAATATAAAATATGAATCATTAGTTTGTGAATTGAACTGTACTTCTCTAAAAAGTATGTTTTAGAGTGTTACACGAGGAGAAAACTCAATAGGCATTATTTGTAATACAAACTCTTCTTATCTCATCACATTCAACTTCTGCTGCAAATTGAGGTAAAGTGTAACTTCTTTTATCTCGTGGCTTTATATTTGGCAGCTGTGCTGTATTTGCACCCCTGCTAACAGGCAGAGCAGGAAATACTGGTAAACGATATTGAGATTGAACAAACGAAGATCACAGTTAATCGAAAGACTATATTTTTACGTAACACTAGTGACTAATAATGGAGAAAAAAGACCATTGAGGTCTTTAGCGTACCTGGGGAAACGGTAGGAGGTGGGGATGAAGCCTCGAGCTCTTCTTTGCACTGTTCCAAGTTCTTCTTCATTTGGTTCTCTCGATTCTTTTTAATCACTTGCTTTTTGTCAAACTTCTCCAACTTCACCATTGTGTCCTTCATGTCTTCAAGCTTTAAGAAAAAGGGAGAAGTTAAGAAGAATTTAGGCAATTCAAAAATTAGTAATGAAAAATGTTTCACAAAACAGAAAAAACGTCCAATCCTTTATTATTTCAATTTAGATAACACAAATTATTAAAGGCATAATAATTTATATTAACATATTATTTAAAATTTCACTTTTTTATATCATTTTATATTTCAGTTTTATTTGAACATAGTTTTTAGTATTGTTGCGTTTATTTACATTTATGATTTAAATGATTACATTTTTATATTTACTCTATGCGATTATACATTTCATTGCATTGATTCTATCGATTTGTTTATAATTTTAAGAACTTTTTCTGCACAGTTAGTCACCTGAACTGTAGCCTGCACACTGAGAAGTTGGTAATCGTTGGTGGTCTGGTTGAGTTTGTTGAGGAGGTCCTGTATTTCGGCAAACTCTAACTCAATGATGCGCAGAGACACGGCTGCATACAGATTGCTGTTTTCTTTTTCTAACCCGACCACATTGTCTTCTAGTTGCTTCATACGTTGTTGTAGACCCAACACAAGTCTGTCTAAGTCTGTCATCTGCAGATAATTACATTAACATTATTGATTTAATTTGATTGAATATTCTAAAACTGTTTAAAATTAATTTGAATGAAATTGAAAGAAACGTGTAAATAAAAAAATGTACCTTTTCTAAAGTGATGCTCCTTACGCATTTCAAGGCGGTGGTCTCTACTTTTGTTAGTTCATCTTTAGGAAATACAGGATCTAAATTTTTCAGATCACACAAACATTCGTTCCCTGTCGCTGACTGTGGTGAACCAATCACAGGAAATTCAATTATAGAATTAAATTATTTAAAAAAACAGTATATGCACTCTCAATAACAATATATTAGATACAGTATTTTGAAAAATAAGGTATCAATAATAATGGATGGTAATTGATAAATTGACTTTATCTTTCTTACCGGCAAGAAACTGAATGGGATGACAATCTTCAAAATGAATATATAGGACTGGCTCATTTCTAAAGTAGCGAATGGACCTAATAACTTTTAAAAGCTTGTGTGGTAGCAGCAGAACTTCAATGCTATTTCATTATGGTGAAATATATGATGAAAGTGAGAGTGAAGAATTCATTTCTTTGGGTGGAGCAGGTCATCTCTTGCAACAGAGTTTGCTTTTAATTTTCATATTTTTGTCTAACTTATGTTGAACCCACAATGTCTTGAAGATTTAAAGGTTTAGCACATTTTGTACTTTTATAGAGATTGCAATTTTATACAACATTTGTAATTTAACATTAAAAGTAAAATCTCAACCTAAATGGGCATTTTATATCACTGCTTATGAAATTCTTTTTCTTTTTATGCTTTGTTTAAAATTCTTCTTTTTATGCTTTGTTATTTATTTTAGAAATTAACAATATGTTTTTTGGGTTTAGGCTAATAGTAGTTTTTTATACCAAACATTCACTTTTGACCTTCTCACTTTCTGACCTTATTCCTCACCTATTCTTAAACCTACAAGTTTAATGTGAAAAAAAAAAACGACAAATGAAGAAATAAGAGAGGATGTTGTCTTATCTCTGTGGACACATTTGGCAGGTCTATGAGTAAAGTAAAACAAATGTCTTGCCTCACAATCTCACCGCAGAGTTGCTTTATATAATTTTGTGTTTGCGTGCAGTCTTAAAGGGATCATGACGTTGCTAAAATTGAACATTGTGTATTTGGTGTAATGCAATATCGTCCCCTCGGAATTATAAGGTTCTATCTGCCATTTTTGTTAAAATTGAGTTATTCACATATTCTTATTCAGTGACAACTTATTTATATTATTTGATTGATTTTTTAATGTTCTGTATATTTTTAGATTTTTTTTTAAATAGCCAACAAAGTTGTATCCATACAGTCAAATGGAATACAAAAACTTTGAAGCTCAAAATCTCAAAACTACTCGGAATGCAGATGAACCTTAATTCCAAGGGGACTTATTGAGGGTAAAACAAAAAACACATTATTTTCCAGATACTGTACTGTAATAATATAACCTTCATATTCATCTGGAAGAAGGAGGAGGGAACCATCAACTGAAACTTTAATAATTCAAAATAAACACAAAACAGCGCATCAGCCCCTCACGGACGACTGATGCCCACAAATAAAAAAGCAAAACATAAAATAAGGCCCAGACCTGGTCCTCTCTCGTCGCTCCAGTTTTATACGCTTCCATCTCCTACGTTGGACTCGAGACCGGCGGTGGGTCGCAGGTGTCGCTGATTTTCCAATCATTACACCGGCCTCACTCCTCGTTCCCACGTCCCTCGGCCCCGCCCCACTCGTCACATGTACATTATTGTTTCTCCTCTTTGCCCCACCTCTCTGAAATGCCTCGATTTTTACAAAGCTCATCGGTCTGAAAAGCGAGGTGTGCTCTGATTGGCCAGCTATCCAGTGCTTTGTGATTGGCTGAAAACCTCAAGCGTGTGACGGAAATGTTACGCCCCTCACCATACTGTGATGAAGTGTGTCCCGGCACGACGAGACAAAACCAATAAAAGACATTACAAACTAGTCATTTGTTGCATCCAGTGCATGGGGACATAATTACTTATTATAATGACTTATACTGTCTTTTTACATGTTGCATATCGCGCCTCATATCGCACTGCATAAACATAAAACAATGTCTGCATTTCTGCATATTTTAGGTTCGTTGGATTATTAACTTGATGAATATATTTGAATGTATTTAACAAACTCATATTCAAGGGTTTGGGGTAATAACCAGGTGGAAAAATGTCAATCGTTTTGAATGTCATGATGTAAGCTTAAACGAATTTTAAGCATTGTTTTAAAGACAAATGGTTTTAAACTATTAATGGAAATTAAGCGTGGGGCATAATTATTGTTGGTAAATGCCCGCGTTAAGATGGTTTCAGCACGATACACGCGGCACCTGCTCATACAGCGCCTGACTAAACTTGAGTTCTTTTTCGCGCCTTGTGCTTAAACGTTCAAATACAAATAGTGTGTCAAAAAGTTATGTGTCTTTGCGAGTATCCTAGTCAACACAGTCAGTTGTGTCTTACATGAACGTTAACAGTTAAAGATAAATCATGTGTAGTAGTGGGCTATATGAGATCCAGGCATTATATGATCTTCACCTAAAAATGAAAATACTGTCATTATTAACTCACCCTTAAGTTGTTCTAAACCTGTATAAATTTCTTTGTTCTCCTCAAAAATGCAGAAAATATTTTGAAAAATGTTCATAACCAGAAAGTTTCTGGTCCCCGTTGACTCCAATAGTTTTTTTTTTTTTTTTAACCAGTAGGCTATTGTTCCAAATATATTACTTTGCATTCAACAGCAGAGGGAAACTCATACAGGTTTAGAAAACAACAGAATTTTCATTTTTGGGTGAACTATTCCTCTAAAGCAGCCTAATATAGCTGCTCTTGTCATTTGTGTCAATAATATTAATCAAACTTCAAAAAGAAAATCCCTTACTACCCTTGACAGAATCACTTTTGTAAAATAAGAAATAATTAATGTATATTGACTTTATACAGTGAAGACTTCAGTCTATTTGTACATTTACTTTATACAATATAATATTTCTATGTTTTTAATTTTTTGAAGTTTTTCAAGGATGATTTCGTATATATCTTTGTGATTTTGTAATTTGTGATTGTTTACTTGTGTTCAGTAAGCATTGTTTTACTTGGGCTAGTATTTATTTTTGTGTACTGTTTGAAAAACAATTCCAGAACCTGAGTCTATCGAGAGCATACAGTAAGTATTATAATATGATATGCAATTTTGTTAATCATCTTCGCCCAATTAAATGTTTGTACAAAGATGTGCAAGTTAATAGTGTTACAATAATGTGCTCTTGATATTTGTCATTTAAACAACACCGCAGAAACCGCCTAAAAAAAAAAAAGTTAAAAAAAAAGTCTAAAAGCTGCGTTAGGCCAGGATCTTCCTCTGACTGTCCTGTCACAGACTTTTAATTACAGGTAAGAAAACTTTATCTGAAATGACAGCACAGCGTACAGTTTAGGCTACTCACCCTCATGTTGTTTCAAATTTTTGTGGAACACAAAAGAAGATATTTTGATTGTTTTTTCCGTAGTTGCGAACTCAAATAAAATATGTTTTATATGTGAAAAGTTGGAATATCACATAACCCATGTTTGTGTGTATTCAATATTTTTTAATCTGCGTATTTTTATTTAAATCAGGTGAAAAATAAGCATGTTCTGTATCAGTATTTAATATTCATGGTTGTAAGCTTTGGTTATCCATCAGTAGAACTTCATTTCATTCAGATTTGATTTCAATAACCAAAATGTGTAGTACATATAATAAACACATGACTTTCCTCCACAAAACAACCAGTTATAACATTCAAAACATGTAAAATCATATTTATTTACAGTAAATTAACATACTTAACTGGTGATGGTAAATATTGTGAATACTGTATTTGAAAATAAAGATAGAAAACTAGTAATTGGACACAATACAGTATAACTGTTCTGATACCACTTGTTTGTGTTTGTATACAAGCATGTATTAAATCATATTTTTCGTGTTTTCTTAATTCATCTGGGTTCGTTACCTGGTACATTTCTAATATTGCATAATAATAGGTGCAGACAGTATCAGATACGGCCAATAGGATGTAGTTCACTGGAGACTTACTGAAAAACAAGCTCATAAGTTACAATGTAGGCATCACTGTAAACATACAGTAAATGATCTCTGGGGTCATAGTTAAGAAAGTAAATATTAGTCTGTCTCTTCTTGATATTAAATTTCAAATCATAGCGCTCTGTCATTGTTTTGGTGTCAAAACAATAAAAGATCTGTTCTGTTTCTTTGTCCAGGTAACGTGTAGCATAAAGCATGTTTGTGGCAGTCACTTTGTGCAAAGAAGTTTTCCAAGTTTGGCCCAGAACCGGCGGGCTACTAGTCTCAAGCTTAGTGATAACAGCATTTCCAAAGTTACTTGTGGTTGCATATATAACATAGATGCCTGATTCATCTGTGGTAAAATCCATATCAGTATAGCTGTATGTGTTGTCGAGGTATCCGAATAAAAACTTGTCATTGTAACCTGTATCATTAGGTAAAGCCACAGTACTGACAGCACGAGTCGCCAAGTTGAACTGACAGACAGAGTATGTGTTGTAACAGTTATAGTAGAGAGCATTGGCGTACATGACCATGTTTGGTCCCTGAATAGTGTTTGTTGTGGGATTGGAGCTTGATATGTATGTATCTGTTGATTCTATACCTAATATAATAGTACTTAAACTATTGTACTGGCGGATAAAGTTGCCGTATGCATCACTACTTGTGAGCACCACCAGCCAGTACTTATTCTCATTTCCTGGAGCAGGATTTGTATCTCGCCCCCAAGCACCATTAGGGTAGGAGGTGCTGTATTCTGTAAGGGAAGATGTTTTAGGTCCCGATACATTGACCATGCGGCCCAGCCCACAGTGACCTGAGAAAATAGAAGCAAAAATATAAGTATAATACTTTAATAGTTTAGCTGTGGCTATGTAATAATAATAGTCTATTTTATGCAAACCTGGGGAAAGTGTAGGGGGTTGTGATGTACCATTGAGCTCTTCATTGCACCGTTCCAAATCCCTCTTAATAATCTTGTTCTCACGCTCTTTCGCAATCATCTGCAAGTTATCAAACTTCTCCAGCTCCGCTGTCGTTTCTGTCATGTTGTGAAACTGTAAAAATTAGGGATTAAATAGGAATCGGTTAAATGCACATAATTTACGAAATAGTATAAGTGTGACGTGAACAGTCAAAAATGAATAGAAAAGGTAAATAATAAATAATGTAAAAATCTGTTTTAGAAGTGTAACCCTGAGTAAACTTGGGTTAATTAAGCCTTTACATTATTTCTAGTGTGATTAATCCTTTTATTTTGATTGTAAATATTCACCTAGTTCGTTTCCGTATTTAATTTTAAGAGTGGTCACCTATATTTATAATCTTCAGTAGCAAATATGGGTAAGCAAAATCATTTGTTTTGATTGGTTTGTAAGTGTCATACTCCCATCCCCTTAACTAGTTGGTGTATTCTGATTGGTGGATTAAGATCCTTTTTAAGGGGAGAACTGTTTAATGGGAGGGGGAGAAGAGATAGAGAAGACTCTCTATGTACCACAGTCAGCGGAAGTGAGAAAAGTGTTTATTACGTTTGAAATATGAATATTTATCTTACAAAAAAATGCATGGATTCTCTACATGAGGTCTTTATTCACCCCCAGGAGCCATGTGACGGACCGATGATTTATTACGGATGCACGCCCTTTATTTCATGTCTTCTGAACTGTTGACAACCGACACTTGCTTACCCTCATTGAAAGGCTTGGTGTTACTTTAATTGACTTTGAGTTTCCTTATTTGGTTATTTTCCTGTTCTCGTTTGGTTAATTGATTAATCCCCACCTGTCTCCATTCGCCTGATTACTTCCCTCGGGTTTAAATAGTTCCTCCTTGTCTGTGATTGAGTTAGTATTGTATCGTATTGTATGGTTATGTTGGATGTGCCCTTATTCTCCTGTGATCATTAAAAGAACCCGTTTATATATATATATATCTTCTTCCTCGTGCGCCTTCATTCACACACCAGCAGCCGTAACACTTGTAGGGACCAGGACAATTTTTTTTTATATAACTCTGTTTGGATTCATCTAAAAGATGAAGGTCACATACACCTTGGATGCTTTGAGAGTGAGTAAAACACGGGCACATTTAAATTTTTGGGTGAACTAAGCCTTTATCTCTCGAGAGGGCAGGGGGTGCTACAGAAGTATTTAATTAATATTTATAGCTCTTTCTTGGCATTAAACAAAATAAAGAAATTACAATAAATATTTAAATGTTTTTTTTTTAATTGAATTACATTTAGTTGAATATTCATATTATTTTACATTTAAATAAATTAAATAAACATTTCCTTTTAGTGAAATACATTTTGAACATCATCGTATCACCATTATCATATCATGATCTTATCAAAACAACTAAAGAATTTAAAAAATATA
Source organism: Carassius gibelio (assembly GCF_023724105.1). Taxonomy (NCBI): domain Eukaryota; kingdom Metazoa; phylum Chordata; class Actinopteri; order Cypriniformes; family Cyprinidae; genus Carassius; species Carassius gibelio. The sequence continues at coordinate 9,796,567 of NC_068420.1, read as the reverse complement.
TTACATTTAATATTTATTTACTTTTAATTAAATATTTGCATGTAATTTAGATAAAAAAATTATATAATTTAATTAAATATTTTCATGAGCATTATCATGTTCTGCAAAACTGAGTGTGAAACAACATTTTTATATTTTGGTCTTTTTTTATAAATGCAAATGTATGTGACTGAAAAATTATCAGTTTTGATGAGGAATTAATTTAAGTTTTAGGAAAATGTCACAACAAACACATTACTTTACAAAGGTGTACATAAAAAATGTGCATTTAGTGTAAATAAATTTACCTCTGCAGCAGTCTGTAAACCTTGCTGTTGTTAATCGTTTGTGGTTCTGTTGAGTTTATCCAGAAGGTCTTGAATCTCGGCTAACTCTAATTCAATAATGCGTAGAGACACGGCTGCATACAGATTTCCATCGTCTTCCTTTTCCAGCGTGGACACATTGTCCAGAAGCTGCCGGATCCGATGTTGTAGACCCAACATCAGCCTGTCAATCTCTGTTATCTGATTACAAGGGAAACAATTTTTGAGACAATTTTTGCTTCAGTAACAGATTTGTACAGAATTATACATGCTTATTTTCCAACCATAAACATTACAACAGTATGTTTACCTTTTCTGAAGTGACGTTTCTAGAGCACTGAATAGCACTGAACTACAGGGAAAGCAGGATCAGCATTTTGTAGCTCACACACACAGTCCTTCCCTCTCGTTGACTGTGGAGACAAAATAACAGGGCATAAATAAATCCAACTTGCAAGCAAAATTACACCATAACAATTTCAATAGATAACAATGTATTTAATAAACACTGACATTAAACATGACGTTAGAAATAATGTCAAATAAAAAAATATAGAGAAGTTACATTTTACCTGTGAGAAAATTGGAGGAATGACGAGCATCAAAAGGAAAATGTGTGATTGTTTCATGTTGTCCTGTAGCCTTATATATAAAGATCAGTTTTGCATCACAAACTGTTTCTGCTGAGACAAAAAAATTACAAATTGAGGAAGTATATATTTGGTGTTTGTGTGTGTGTAATATATTTACATATATATAAACAGACACGGTGCTCAGCATAAATGAGTACACCCCTCTATGAACAAACAAACAAAACCGTTTTTATAGTTTATTGATCAATAATACTATTAATGAAAAGATGGCAAAATGTAAACATACACTTGTTAAAAAACAGACAAATACATGTCATTAATAATATATGTCATTAATTTCTGAAACCAATTTAGTTATCTATTTTTTATTAAAAAGGTTATCTACTCTATAAATCTAAGTTTACTACGCTCACCCTCTTGGCATTGAGTGTACAAGTTCATGATAAATCATCACATCTGTTCTGTTATATTCTGTACAGCTCCTGGAGGATGACCTCCTTAACCCTGAATTGGTCTCTACAAAACCCCCCAGGGGCTGAAGAGTGTTAAGGTTGGGTGGAATACTTGTCCACAGGAGTTTTTCTTTTTTTTGCTTTGGGGAAATATATATATATTTTAAGTGTTGATAAAGTGAAATTATGCATAATCTTTGTTATTTTTGGACAAAACTTTATTTTCGATGCTGATGACATGGACTACTTTGCTGTTTTTCTGACCTTTCTGGACATGGACAGTAGACCGTTCACACAGTTTCAATGGAGGGACTGAGAGCTCTCGGACTAAATCTAAAATATCTTAAACTGTGTCCCGAAGATAAACGGAGGTCTTACGGGTTTGGAACGACATGAGGGTGAGTTATTAATGACATCAGTTTCATTTTTGGCTGAACTAACCCTTTAAAGACTTTACATATTAATCCATTATAAAGGGTTATTAAAGGGTATAACACATTATAATTATTCATAATGTGCATTGATTTACATGATATCTTGTTGTAAATAATATTAAACACATGTAAAATAGATAGTGTAACAATGAGTGTTATATTGCATTAATTGTGGTTACAATTATTCATGAGATTGTACAATGCATTATAAGGTGCATAACAACGCATACTTAATGCATTTAAACTAATTTTATAATGCATTATACATAAAGACTTTAAGTAAAGTGTTACCCCCATGATTTATTAACATGGATGGAAATTAACTTTAAATTAATTAAAATAATTAAAATTATTTTTTGTTAAGATTGATTTCAAAATCTACCAGCCACTCAATGTTTTTACCAGCCACTTTCTTGTTTTTAACCAACAATGTGTAACTGCATGTGAAAATTAATACTACAAGATCTACAATACTTAAGCAGTTTATTTAATCTCAAGTCTCAGTGAAATACTGACATTTTCTCTTTCAGTGATGCTCAAAAAATGCTGCCTATCTAGGCAGCTTACTAAGTTTTGAAACAGCCGACTCTTAATGAAGTAGCTCTTTCTTACAACTCCGTAGCCCAACTGGATGATACACTGCACTGTTTTCGTACGCATTAATAATTTTGTTTTTAATTCCAAAGGAAAGGATTCACCAGAATTTGTATGTGTAAGTGTTTTTTTTTTTTTGCATGGAATTATAAGAGGGAATCTTCCCTTTCAAATTTTCGTTCTTTTCCGAACTCCATCACGTCTTCAGCACTCATGAATTCTTAAAGAACTTTACTACAACTAAACTGTTAGATCCAAAATGACTGAATTATTAGTAATGAGACCAGAGTATGGATTCCCAGAAGTCCACATTTTGTAAATGTGAAACTTGAAAAATGAGTTTATTTTGCTTTAGCTACAGTCCAATGTGGACAGCAGTTATACATTTCACTTCTTACTGTATGAGACAAAACAATAGCTTCATAGCATCTATCTTCATAGCATAGCTTCAGCGACACTTGCTCCTGCTCTTTTTCTAGAAATTAAATAAATCACTCATCATAAAATGTAATCTTAAACCAAAGGCCCGATTGTTTCTATTGACCTTATTAATGCATAAGTTATGCTATGCTATGTTATGCGAGGACATCGGGACTCAATTTATTTAAGATAATGTAAAGACATGAATGAACATGCATAAGCAAAACCAGTAGATTTTTAAAATCACCAGTACATTTTTAGTTTTTAAGATTAATTTTTTATACCACACTTCGTATAAAGATGATTCTCAACTATGTTATTAGAGAAAGATTCAATATACTATTTTTCTTTCTGCAAAATGTGTGTAAAATGTCCATGAACAAGTTTTCTCATTATATACAAATGTATCTATAAACTACATCTGATTTGCATATTAGTAAGTTTTCGGGGTAACATGACAAAAGAAGTGTAATAATGGGAGTAATAATTGACAAGAGTTTCATAATAAAAATGTAGTATTAATAGAATATTGAAATATAATTTCTTTCCCTATTCATTTCTGTCTCCAAAAATGCATAATAAACATGGTTTTAGTCATATGAGGACATGTATGAAATCAACGTCCTGTCCCGTCCTTTGTAACAAAGTGATTGATTTGAAATTTTGATTTGAAACCCCATAACACTTTCACGATATGTTGATTTATTTAAAAAATAGATTTAAATGATAACTACAAAATATTATCATTTTTCCATAAGAGTGTCACTAAATTAATTTCATACATATTTGATACATATTTAAGGAGAGGGAGTGGTCATGTGAAACATCCAATCATTTGGTATCTCTGAAAAGCCCTGAATGTGCTCTGTACAGGACATCCAGACTTAAAACTGTGGCATGTACAGTCTCAGAAAAATTCACAAAAATAGAATGTCCTCCTATGAGGCCGCAGGGTCTTCACGTTTATTTTTATTTTTAATTACTCCTCTTGATAAGTTTTGGTTCAATAAACCTGTTTATAAAGCAATAATGACAACAACAAAAAAGCCTTTATCTAGCCTTTAATAAAATAAAATAAAAAACAACAACAAAAAAACAATCAAGCATATAGCGCTAGTCTGGCAGGTCACATGAGACATGAGAATACAACACCTATCACAGATTTCTTACATAAGGTTTATTCAGTATTATCACTATTCAAATTAGCCTCCTCCATCCCCAACGCCTCCTTTTGATCAGCACAACTTGGCTTTCTGATATATGATCTTGAATAATGTTATACTTGTATATCAAGTACATGAATGAATGAATGATATCTGCTTTGTTCTGTTCTGTTTACCCTAGGGGGGTTATAATTGCACTCTCCCTGCTCATTTAGTGGCCAGACCTCAAAGTGAAGGCACAAGAAAACACCTTTTTTGCAAAAAAGCACCTAAAATACAGACTGTGAGAAGCAAGATTCTCTGGTCTAATGAACCACAGTTTCAATCATCATGTTTTAAGGAAAATAGGCACTGCTCATCACCTGCACAGTACCATCCCAACAGTAAATTGTGGTGGTATTAGCCTCACACGAACTCGTACCTTCCATATACTCTCGAGTATAGAGATAGCCTTAATGAAAACCTAGTCCTGAGCATTCAGAACCTCGGACTGGACAGAAGGTTCACCTTCCAACAAGACAATGACACTAAGCACACAGATAACACAAGAGTGACCTGTGGACAACTCTGTGAATGCGTCGAGTGGTCCGGTCAGAGCCTGGGCTTGAACCCAATCTACCATTTCTGGAGAAATCTGAAAATGACGGTAATTAAAAGGTACAGAATTCTGCCTAAATTTTATTATGGGCTGGTGTACAAAACAGGGAACCTGTGGTTAAATTATTGCGCTTCTCAACAAATCTATTGCTGAATTATGAAAATTAGCCATATTCACAATTTTCACATCCTCCTCAACAGACCCCTCACCAATGCAAATTTGAATATATATATAAAAAAAAAAACTTTAGTCACTGTAATGAAAGTGCAAATGTCTGCATATAATGTATAATAAAAAAGGAGATGTGTAAATTTTGGGGGGAACTTGTGGTTGAATTTATTATTTCTCAGCCAAATTTCTTCCCAATTTGCTGAAATTAGCCATATGTGCAATTTTCACACCCTCTTCAACTTATAACAAAACTACACATTTGAAATTTGAATATCTAAAAAAATTAAAAAATACTGTTAATCATTATAATGAAAGTTCAGATGTCTGCATAAAATCCATCATGGACTGGGAATGAATACATTTTTCGGGGGGAACTTGGACTAATTTGTCATTTTTCAGCAAAATTTCTTCCTGAATTTCTGAAAATAGCCATATGTAAATTTGTAAAATCAACATCTCGGTGCTGGTGTGGTGATTTAAAGCAGTTCTGTAATCTCTCATCCCATTTGGTCATCATCCTTTTCTACCTGCTTCTCCTCACAGTCATCGTAAGTTTTCTCTTTGTCTTCAATTGGCCATACCATTCTGATTAATGTCTGAAAACGTATATATGTTTAATGCAATATTGTTTTTGTACATAAGGCGACTGTCAAGGCTCAGAGAGTTCAAGGCCAACAGACGTCTGATTCATGTTTGTGTAAAATAAACAGCTCTATTTGGACTTTTCCTATTTTTCATTTTGAGGAAGTCACAAGACAGGTCCAGATTTGTGAGGACAACCTGAATGAGTTTGAGGAAAAGGTAAAGTAAAAGCTTCTTATGGCAATAACTACTTAATGGACTGCAATGCTTTTCAGATGATGCACATTACAATTGAACAGATTCTATAGGCAATATCAATTAACTTTCTGAGTCGATTTCCAGATGAGGAACACAAATGCAGAACTGCCTATGATGGAAGCCACTCTGCAGAACATCTCAGCCCGTCTAAAAGCATTTGATTACCTGCACACAAGTGGACTGTACAGCGAACTTCATCTGCGACAGCTGAACCAGGAACTTGAGGAAATCCATCAATCTGTCAATGAAACACACATGCAGAACCCCAACAAAGAGACACATAACCTGCTCAGTGAGGTAGACATTGCAACACATGATCACAAACCAATATTTCTGTAGACTCTTTTTATTTTGTAATCAGTGTTTCAAATCAATCTCAAATTAAAGATGATGACAGAATGATCTCAACAATATAAATGTAATATCAACCACAGTTTGATGAGACAATTTGTTGTTCTCAGTTAAATAAAGCAAAGAATGATGTCCAGAGGATGTACAGAGATGATTTCTTCAACCTAGAGACCATGAGGAAGAGGTTACGTGAGCTCAACAACCGTGCACAGAGTTGCAAGACCATGCCAAATGATTTCAGAAGTAAGTACTTAACTGACTATCTGTAAGTTATTTTTTCTGAAGGTAGGATGTAGAAACTTCTAACGAATGGAATTGCTTAAAATGCCGTTTTCTGAATTCTGAATATCCAAAAAGTTTCTAACAAACAAAGAAACTGTCACTAAATTGCTTGCAGGTTCTTGTCATCAGCGCACTATGACCAGAATAAGTTCTCCAGTTGTTACCAAGCTCAATTCCATCAGCAAGTCCTATATTTCTGGGTCTTGGGGCCGTGATGCCCTGCTAAGCAGTACAGAACACTATTGGGAACACTGTCTGGTGAGCGATCACAGGCGTGGCAACACAATCAGGATGTACAACTCACTTGAAGATTTCATGGCCAACAATTACTACAAAGATGTAGAGATAGCACCATCCTACAGCCACGAGAATGCTGTTCAGGGCTCTGGCACTATTCTGTATGACAATACTGTATTTTACCAATGCTACGACACCGCTAAAATCTGCAGCTTCAACATTACAACTCAAGCAACCAAGCGTGTAGAACTAGCTGGTGCTGGAATCAACAACAAGTTCCCTTTCTGCTACTACAGCTGTCGGGATTGGACCGATATCGACCTGGAGGCTGATCAGAATGGTGTTTGGGTGATATACGCCACTGATGAGAACCACGGCAACATTGTTGTGAGCCGTTTAGAGCCAGTGTCACTCAATATCACTCATACCTGGAAGACGCGTCTCTTTAAGAGGTCCGTCACCAGCACGTTTATGGTGTGCGGGGTCTTGTATGCTACACGCTTTGTCAATACTTACAAAGAAGAAGTGTTTTATGCTTTCGATACAACCACTGGTCATGAGATAAACACTCTTTCTTTGCCTTTTGAGAAGGTTTCTCCTGGTATAGCCAATCTGAACTACAATCCAGTTGATGGAAAACTCTACTTGTATAATGATGCCTATCTTTTAGCATATGATACCTTCTTCTTAGTGCATTTCAAATGCAGTTACCCAATAAAAAGTGCATTGTTTTAAATTCAAAACTGGTTTGTTTTATTTCCCAAAGCTTTTATGTAGATGGTCCAGAGGCATTTTACTACTCGCAACCAAGAGAGTGCCTCTCAAAAACATGACATTCAAAAACTACAAGACAGGGGTACAAATAAACATACAAACAAATGCATAAATGTGAGAATAGACATCAAACAAAGTCTGCAGTAAAAGCTACAAAACGTTAAACTCCAGCACCCTCTGTTGTTTGAAAGGGAGGTTCTTCAGACTGTGCTGTTTCTTGCTCTTGTGTTCCTGGATTTGCATGCTCCCGTTCAATTAGTCCCTGATCATCTGAAAAGTACAAAGACAATCCAATATATCCTACACACTTACTCAAACATTAGCTTTCCTGAGACGAAAGCAATTACAAAGCACTTTATTGGATGAGCCACATTTGAATTCTGGTACAACAGCCAGTGTTTACACACTTGCTTTGTTTACCTAGCATAACAATTTTTCATTTTTCAAGTCTAAAGTGGCTTATTACTTCAATAAATGTATTTTTAGCGTGACTGGAGAAGACTGGCCATATGGACCTCTTCATACACTTAATTTTTTGCACTCATTATTGTGCCTCTCTTCGCTTTTGATTTTATAGACAGGATTGATCTTATGGGTTTTTTTCTTCATCCCTCCCTATGGAGCCAGTAGTGCTTTATGAGCCGTCAGAACCCAGCCCACAGCTTTATGAGTCACAGGATAGAAGACAAGTGGCTCGTATATTGGAGGTGCAAGCAAAGGTCAGTCTGAGCTTGTTATTGGTCAGGTGCTTCAAAAGAGTATCATAGTTGCTGATTCAATATGACAGGCTGGGATTTTGTGAGTAACCATTATACAAGCACATGAGCATTTCAGAGCAACTGTTTGAATCAGCTAAGATTGGAGGCTATCACAATTCATGTGTTACTTGCAGCTGCAAGCTGAAAAAAAAATTAAATAAAAATACTCACCTGAGTCTGAGGCAATATTGTCTAACAGTTCTTTTGTGTTCTTCAGCCTGTACATCAAGAACTTGTTTTCTACAGAGTATGTAAATATGAATAAAATAAATTGTATATTCATTAAAAATAAATTTCAGCAATTTATAATAAGTTTTTCAGTTCTTTAAAAATAATTTTTTTTAATCTATAACATTTTAGCAAATATTTGGTAATTTAGCAGTATTGGCTGATTAGGGATATTAAACTGCATCCTCTATCATTTAGATGAACTTTTCCATCATCTAACTTAAAAGTCCCCAAGTCAAAATTTTACACCTGCATATTAAATTGGGAGATAATAACCACAAAAACTAAAATATAACATAGATATATTAATATACATTTAACCAATATAAAACCAGAGCGAAAGAAGGATTACAATTAAAAAATGGGAATAGGAGAGTGGAAAAAATTAAATTTGAAAAAAAAAAAAAAATGGTTAAAAAGATAAGGACAAAGTAATCGAAAGTGATAGGGTTAAGAAGGTAAGCGTTAAGGGCCTAACCTATTTAATGATTAAACTGTCCAATATTAAACACCAAATGACCAAAATGCTTTTGTAGACTTGACTGGTACAGGTGCTTTAACCCTCCCAATTGTGTTTTGGGTAAAACAGGCAGGCAAATATTGAGGTATAAAAATTTGCACCTGTACAAACATACCTATATCATGTCGCTTTCGTTTTTCTTGTTCTAGCTTGGAGTTGAGGCGGTCCACTTCCTCACGTTTTAGATCTAGCTGAAAAGCCAGTCACCATGGAAGCATGTGATTACGTACACACACACACACACATACACACACACACAGAGTGAGAGAGATAGAGATACATGTGCAACGTGACAGAAACACAGAGTCTGTATGATTATAATGCACTCAATTGCAGTTGTCGATTGGTAAGCGCATGTTCAAATATCATGCGAAATGTAATATCACCTGTTTGCGTAAGATCTTGACCTCTTCGAGTAGTCTCGTCACACACATTACCTGTTGCTGATATGCAAAGAGAGCCTGCGACCTTCTAAGAAACAGAGACACTATTAACCTGATTGTCAGATGTTGATCAATATGCTTTCGATTATTTTTAGAGGTGCTTGCAAAGATAACTGCTCATATTAAGAGTTAGGACAAATTTAGTAACTACTCAGCAACAGCCAGCAAATGCATAATGCAATGAATATTAACTCACGCCACATCCATGTTCATCTCCACCTCTCGTAAACTCAGGGAGAAAACGGGATTTCTCATTTCTAAGTCTAGAGGAAAATGAGAAGAATGAAAACATGAAGTTGAAAGTGTGTGTTCATGAGTTTGTATGTGTGTGTGTGTATGCCTACCTGTAGTAAAGGGTGGCAGGTAGCTCATGAGAATACTGTTAGTCCAATCATCTTTCAGCTCTCTTTATAATATACAAAAACAAAAAATAGAGTTAAGGTTATAGAGTCCCATCAAAACTCATTTTTAAAAACAAGTATGATTGCTTAATACCAATGCTGAATTACTGTTTTGAGTGTATTACCAGTGTTATTTCATTTTAAAGTGTCTAATAACTATTTATGAATATTTCAATATTGAAAAATAAATGTAAAATTAAATAAATGCATTAACGACAGAAACATTTTAGGTTCATTGCAATTAAATATTTAAATAGATATACATCCCAAACTGTTAATAAATAGTAATTTTCATGCTACCACAGTCATATACCACCTAGCCTACAGATGGCACTGTTTGTAAACTTTCAACAATAAAAAACGAAAAAGCCAGAAACTCCTGTCTCATATCTGCTGTCAATAGAGACACATTGGTCTCACAGAAAGAGCCAGATGTTTGTTGAATGATCAGCATAAAGTCTTGTTTAAAGTCAGTTTTTAGCTAATTCTGGCCAAGAACGAGTCACTTGTTGCTGTGTGGGATGCATTATCCGTACTTGAACTGGTCATTGAGCAGAGGGTCATCAGTGAGCCCGTGGAATTTGAAGAAGCCTATTGCATCAGTGTCAGCGTGGGCAACAAGTGTATCATATTTCCCTACTATAGACTGAGTCTTCAAAAGCTGAAAAAAAATATAGGAAAAAGTACTTACAAAAAAAAAAAAAAAAAGATGCAAACAACAGAGGGCAGTGTCTATGCAAAATACAAGCTTATAGGCTGTGTTCATTAAACAATTTGTAAAGACACAGCAGCACTGATATACACTGTCATTTACAAAGTAGAATAATATGAAGAAGATTGAGAAGGTCCAAGCAGAAACAACTGTGTGTTTACCTCCATTATGTAGCTGCCAATCCCAAGGTGCCGGTATCGTTTCCTAACAGCCAACAGAGACAGCTGAAGCACCATGTCTCCTGTAGATCTACAATTCACAGACAGAAGCAGACGACTCCATATCATTGTTCTTATTACGTTAGCTTATGTCTTAATTTAATTCACATTACGTTTCTGAGAAACATCCATTTGAGCTGTCACAATAAAACAGTGTATGTGTGTGTGTGTGTGTGTGTGTGAGGCAGACGCTTGAGGTTAACTAAACCACAGGTCATGTGGAAGCGACTGGCACAAATACAGAGTGCAGAAGAGGGAAAGGAGAGAGAGGAAGCCATAGTCTCTCGTTGACTGGGAATAACACCCCACAGCCAGCAGGGCAGGGCAGGTTTCTCCACTCTTCAGCCCCACTGGACTGGAAATAGACTCAGGGTGGAGCAACACCATTCAGTGGGATCTCATAATGACAAGGCTTGTTACAGTTTGATGATATAAATAAAGTCTTTTTTAGGAATCCTGGATGGAATCCACTCATAAAGAGCTTAAATGCTGACTGAGGCTATGGGAGGGACAGTCAGGCGCTTGTCTTTACAGCTGGACAGAGTTTGATTTGGATGTGTGGGTTGTAGGTACAGCAGAAGATGATTCTGCACAGAAAGTATTCTGCGAGGTAGACGTGTGTGTGTGAGTGTGTATGAAAATCCCTTGTAGTCAAATAGTGTGACAATGCTTTGTAGATTGCAACAAACAAAAAGTGTATCTCATAATTTACATTTTGTGTAACTTCCTGTTCATAGCAAAAATGACTATAAAATGCAATTGATAAAGATTCGATGTTATGAGATGCTAACAGAAGGAAAGTATCTTGATTTTAAAGCATTAGTGTTTTTCCTTCTTCACAAAATAGTGTTCTATGGCTCTTTCGCAGCTGTTTGATTGAATCAGACACAGTGCTTGTGCTTTGCTTACAGTATCTTGAGTTCGTAGCAGGCAGCAGCCATGATCAAAGATTCAACTCCCACGGCGGATGGCAGAATCTTTCCGTCTTCTTGTTGTACTGCTCTTTTTTCTTTCCTATCTCTCGCTCCGTCAACAAATTCCTGGAGGCCTTCACAGAATTGCTCCCAAGACCAACTATGGAGAACAGAGAACAAACTTTTTTTTTTTTTTTTTAGATAATCCTGGTAGGTGACCATAATTGGATACAATTGTCCAAACAATTGTATAACCCAGTTGTGTTGGCATAGAAACATGCGTGCATGGTGACATTTGTCAATGTAATTGACTATAATAAGGTCATGATGATCTCTGTCAAATGTCCTTCTGAAATGTAATAAATTAATATATAAAAATGCACTTCTTTCTAGATCTACGCCTATAGGGGTAGAGATAGAGCTGATAAGGAACGCTTGGCAAACTGCTCACCACAGAGGATTTGGGAAAAGGCTCTTGTAATCCCGTTATCTTTAACAGAATCAACCAACCATTTATGACGAGTCATGTTCATATTCACTTAATTCTCAATCATGACTTAATGAATGACTTTGTTTTTAGTCATTTTCCACACAAAGGTCTCTTATGACTTCAGAAGGCTTTAAACAGTCATTTTTATGATACTTATATATCTGTTTTGGAGTTTTACAGTATAAACCACCATCCACTTTTGTTGCACAGTCTTAAAAGTAATAGTTCTTTATTAGCTTTTTGGGTTCCATGAAGAACTTTTAAGATCCATGGAACCTTTCCATAAACAGTTCTTTATTGGGAAAAAAAGTTTCTTCAGATGCTCTTCACACTAAGAAGAAAATAATGGTTCTCTGAAGAACTGTTAACTGGAAGGTTCTTTGGGGAACCCAAAATGGTTCTTCTATCTATGCCATAGTAAATGTTCCAAAAATGGGTTTTAGCAGTAAAGCCCTATATTCTATAAACCCCATTTTTGGAACCTTTATTCTTAAGAATATATTGCACAGTGTGAGCTATACAAAATAATCAACCTCCCATGTGACCAATTTGAAATGTGCTTGGGGAAATCTTTCACCGTCATATGACATTCCCAATTAAATGGATTCCAAATGACTGGATTGTGCTCACGAAAATTTGCAGAACAATAGAAAATGTGATCACACTATTCGAATTACTATTCGAAAAAATCTTAACCTGACACTTGTCTCTGTTGCTATCATCTCCTCTGAGGTTTCCTCTGTACTCTCTTCAGAGTCGCTGTATAGCTCAGTCAGCAGCTTGTGTGTGGAATCAGCTTCCACTTTTGCTTTACAGGGTACTGGGCTCAAATTTGTCCCCTTTTGGGAAGCTCTCCCGCTATAGTCCTCTAAAACATCTGCAAAGAGAATTCAGCATAAAAAAAGCCTTAGGCCAACACTCATTCTATATATGGAATCATGCAGGATATTTCTATCACTAGCATAATTTATGCTCTGTTGCCCAACCAAGGTGAATTACATACCTGCATGGTCTTGTGACAAAATAATAGTATGTATCCCAGGGTAGTGTACTGTTTCATGCACATCTCTGGGGCCAATTTCAGGCAAAGAGGTGTCCATTAGAGCCACCACAGCCCGCAGAACATCCTCATTTTTTACCTGCAAGACGAAGACAATCTACATATTCATATTTATCATAGCACAAAATAACATCTGCCTCAGGTAATGTAGAAAAGAGCAGCGGACTCAAGAACACTCATAGATCTGGTGCAAACCAGTGCATGAGGCCGACTGTCTGCATCGTGACACCCACCCCCCACACCAATGTTTGCAAAGCTCTGGCTGAGAAACAAATCCATTCAATTAAGACTGGGAGTTCCTGGACAACACGAGGGGAGGCTGAAACGTGACCTATATTGCCGATCGTGCTGATGCTATAATTTCATATTTTGAGGAGTAAGAGCAATAAAAGCTCAGATAATATTTCAAAAACAAGGAGGGAGTTAATATGCAGAAAGGAATTGGAATACAGCACTCAATAATCAATAAACATCAATGAAGGGAAAGCAAGCAAGATGATAAAAGAGGTTTAGTGGGATTGAAATGAATTAGCGTGTGGGTGGGCGTAAGTGTATGGGCGTGTATGAGGCAATTTGGCAAATTTACGCTGTTAGAAAACCAAGTCAGATGCCTACGGAGGAAGCATTTAAGGCACATTTCTGATGCAAAGGCTTTTCCAAAAGGTACGCAACTTAATTATGTTGCCTGCTAAGACACCTTTTTGGCCTAATTCAGTTGAATATCTCCTTGGTGGAGAATGCAATCCAAAAATGTACTCCAACAATCTCAGTGAAAAATAAATCCAGTGGCAGATAAGGTGACAGTGATGATACATTCTAATGAAAATACATATTAATAAAACAATATTTCATTAAATATTTAAAATATGATATTTTAAAATGATATTTCATCAAACGGAATATTGGAACATTTTTATTAAATAAAAAATACACTAAGTTAGAGTAAAAAATACCATTTCAGTCATTCTGATTAAAAAATTCATGTTTAATTCAATGTGTTACTTGCCATTTATTTGTAATTATTACTTAGCAATTCAAAACATTTTTTTTTAAGTGTAATAAATGTTTAGATTTTTTATTTTAATTAACTAAACTAAATTTGTGTTTATCCATTTGATTTATTTAATGTATTTGAACTGACAAAATACAAAAAGTTATCTCAAATGAAAAAATGCAAAAAAGAAACAACATAATCAACAACAGTTGGGTATTTAATTACCCACCCAGATCTAAATGTCTACCTGTATAGAAAATAAAGTTTATTTTGGCCTTCTAGTGTGATATCAATCTAGTTATTTGGAAAGAATCTGAATCTAAAATAAGAAAGAAATTTATGTTAACCGTAGGCAGAATTGTAGGAGCATCTCTGGTCTGGAAGAGTTCGTGGAAGTTGACAATGATGGGCTGAGCACTAAAAGCACCCCTGAAGTGAACACTGTGGAGACGGACCATGCATCCCTCCATCGCTCACAACAGACCTGCTAAAATAAAAGAGACACATTTATGAGCATTCATTAATGAAACATTAGGACACTTGCCCCTGCTGTAAGAGTTTCACAGAGGGGATGGGGCAGGGGCTACCTGTCACAACTATGTCCTCAGGCTGTAATCTAAGTTTTTTTTTTTTTTTTAATGGGAAATTAGTTTCAATTTTTTTTGTTTTGTTCATAATATACTGTTTTCTTTTTTAGCAGTGTTAAGTTTACTATAATACATTTAAATGCTGCTGTTTTGTGGAAGATTGGGAACTTTTTTTACTGTAAGTTGGCGTTTTACTCTATTGTTTATTGTGAACTACCCATGGTGGCCAGCTGTGGACACAAACGTGGGTTAAATAAACTGCATTTTATGCCAAGCTAAAAAATAAGGAAATGTTCGCTAACGAGTAATTGCCAGTGTGCCGAGTTTTGCACAGAAGTTGACGTTCAAAAATAAAACAACCGTTGTGAACAATAATGGGAGTGTGACAATTTAACCCGGTCTCCTGAGCATTTGTTTTCATTGTTCAATTCATTGTTAAAACAAAACTGTGTGTGATAGGCTATTTATTAATATATACATATATATATTTATCTTTAAACAATTAATAAACTTAATACCTTCAATGCCTGCTTCAGAAGTGTTGATAATTTGGCCACCTTCCTTCGCAAACTTGGCTGCGTTATGCTCGTCACTTGGATAGCGAGTGTATCTATGGCAACGGTGGAGCTGGAAATCAATCGCAGTGTCTCCTGGGATTTGCAGTCCCCAATAATGAACATGCGATGACCGCGTAGGATGGTGTGGTTGATTTCCCACTTGATGGCTCTTAAAGTGATAGTGATACCAAAATGTAGGGTCTGCCATATTTTATACACCATCGAACATGGTATTAACACACAAGGAAAAATATTGTAGTCACTTTCAGAACATGTTCAGATGATGACTTATAGATAGATAAACCTACAAACTCCCAAAAATCCTCCCATAACTGCAACAAAATTTCATATGGACACTATTCAATTTATCTTTCCTGTTTGCGTGAACACGGCTATTTGTAAATGTACATGTTATGTGCGAGGCTTCTGGTCTCATCTGCTTCTAGCTATTTTTAGCAGGTTTTGCTGCATGATATTGAAAAGTGGTGTGTCTTATCATATTACTCCAATGTATTACCTTATTTATGAACAAACTGGTTTGCAGTGCAAGTTTATTTTATATATCGCCTTTCTGCAAACTCAAATTCGCTTTACAATAGTTTAGATAATATGACAGCAGACAGATAAACAAAATACAGATTAAAAAGGAGTCCATGACAAATATATATGTCTAAATAATATATATAATATATATATCCATTTGTCATGGACTCCCATATATAAATTTTTTATATATGGGATTCCCATTTGCTCAAATAGTTGAAGGAAAAACTCCATGATAGTGTTTTCAGGACTTTAAAATAATAATAATAATAATAATAATAATAATAATAATAATAATAATAATAATAATAATAATAATAATAATAATAAAGTAAACCTGGAGAGACTGATGGACTTGTTCAGAGATCGATGCAGATGCTGCATTTTAGAAACACCTCGCATTTGTAATTTCATGCAAATGTGATATAATACATATAGGCCTATAGAGTTATAAATGTACATTAAAAAAAAAACAGAATAAAAAAAAATACTTTCTATGATTTACGCTGCTGATGACCGTTGAAACGCGTCATCTCATCACAGTTTTGTGAAAAGGATCCATTGTTGAGATTTGGCCCCATGCTAGTCCAAATTGAACAAACTGAACAAATCATTTAGTTAACCGATTGACTGAAAAGATTCGAATCGTGTAGATGAATCGGAACACTGGCGTGTGTTGGGTGGGGTCTCGGAGCCTGATGGGCGTGGCGTCGGTTGGCTTGGCGGTGAGTGACGTCAGTGGAGCTGTTCAAAGCGCGCTGGTGCTGGAAAGAAACTCACGTCGTCGTCAGCAGTTGCTTCACGGGGCGGAGAGGCGGACCACGGCGAGGGAAATCAGATATCTGGAAACGGGCACGGAAATAGCGAAAAAGGAGACACTCACCTGTTAGACTACTGAACTGTGAGTACTGAAAACACCCCATTCGACCGGTTTAAATTAAAGTTACGGAGCGAGCTGAAACGGGTTTGCCTGTAAATGTATCAGCATCATCTGCCACGCTTCTTTGTGCACCTGGAAGGGGTTTGTTCTTTTTAATTGTGAGACTGTTTATTAATTATTTGTTTCACAGAAATGCTCTGCCTCTGGCTTTAAAGATTTAATTTCGTGGCACTATTGGAGGGAAGCTATTTGAATGAAATTTGCATGCGCATGGGACTGTGTTAGACTCCTATGGTTGATCGCTTATCCACAGAGCACTGCTTCCTTCTGACAAATGCAGTTGCCCCCATCAGCCATCCGTTTGAGGCAAGGCATGCATTTAGAGACTGGTATGCTTTACTGCACCTACTTACACAGTGATGTGTATCTGTCAATGTTTACGGTTTCAAATAAAAAATGAAAGGTGGATTTCTGTGAATCACAGCATTGTGGAAATAAGTAGCTTAAATCCATGTTTTTATAAGCATACTTTCAAATAAGACTGTGTAGAATTGAGTGATGTAGTGTAATGGTGTGATTTAGTGTTTAATTATAAACCACAGATCAAGGTGTGGCAGCCACAACGTCTGTGTTTCTTTAACCCTGTTTGTCTAGTTCTTCTTTATACACCCAGGTGACCGTTACCAGTTAAAAAGGTACATTATTGTAAGTGACAAAGGACTGATAGTTGCAGTGTTGAACAACATATTCTTGTTGGTGTGAGATTTTGACCAGGCTTCCCATCTGTACTGCCACAGACAATTATGAGCTCACAAATTCATGATACACTCAAAAAATATTCAGACATAATTTTAAGATTTATATATTTGAATTGTATATATTCAGATTCAGATTTAGCATAAACAAACTTTGCATATTTTTCAGTCATACATAAGTAGAAAGGATACATTGTCTGTGCTACTGTAGTATAATAAAATTATTTATATTATATTAATTTACTATATATGAATGCTAAATATGTATACTTTTAAACTTAATAATTTTTTTTTCTCACAATATTACACTGATTCTAAGCAATTTTGAAAATTATATATGTAAAAATGATTTATAAATCAAATGGATGCAAATAGTAATAATAAATTGCTACCTATAAACTAAATCTTGCATGTTTCCAACCAGTTTCATTTATGTATGACTGACAAATATGCATCACATTAAGTTTGTTAGTTTGTTAAATGTGTATAGGCCTAGTTTAAATGGATTAATGTTTTATATACAGTTCAAATAAATTCTACTTTATTTACTCACCTCAAATAGGTGCCAGACCTGTTTGATTTTCTTTATCTCCATGGAGCACAAAAAAGGATAATTTTTGAAGAATGCATTTAATTTTTTCCTCCCAAATGCAATAAAATATAACAAAAATCATCATACAAATGTACATACAAGTATTCCATATGACTTGTGCTCTGTATTGCAAGTCTTCAAAGCTATTTAGATTTTTGTGAGATAAAAAGCCGGGGTTTGAACAACATTAGAGTAAATAAATAAAGTCAGCATTTTTATTTTTAGACAAACTGTACCTTTAACATGCTCTGCTCACTAAAGGACTATTGTCGTTTCCCCACCTGCGTGATGTTAAGCATCATTATTGGTGGATCACTTTGGCTTAGCCATTAAACCTCCCATGTTGTTTCCAGATTTACAGCAAGCCATTTTTCCTCCGGTCTTTAGAGAGCCTCTCAAGATAGGCATTAGGCCAAGTCACGACAGTGGGCGAGGGAAATGTGGTCACTGTATTGAAATTAGTGATGACGCAGTGCTAATCCGACACAGCGGGTCATTTTCTCAGTGGATTTGCTGAAGTTTCTTCATTAGTGCACATTATCTGAATGCGAGACAAGCTCAGGACATCAGACAACACCGGTTCATGTCAAATACTCCGGTCAGAGTGCCAAAACGGCCATCAGGAAGTGTTCACGTAGGTTTCTTGGGCAGATAGCCATTATGCCATTAGAGGAACAGCTGAGAGGAGCTTGTGCCATCCTAATATGCTTCTTAAGAGCTGAAAAGCATGATACATTTAATCTGCCTGAGCAGGATGTGCTTCAGTGGAAGCCACAAAATAAATAGATACTCTCCTGAATGACATAATGTAATTCTTACAAGTTCAGTTCCACTCTTTAGTTGTTTCTTCTGTTTGGATTTTAGTCTTGTGTAACCATACAGCATGTGGGTGACTAAAATTAGGGATACTTTTTTACTAGTGTGAATGAATACCTTTATCCCATCCTGGTCAATCTTCAGATGGATTTTGGTATATTTTTTGATGATGTGGACTGAGATGTTTGCCCTTTTTGGAGAAAGTTGGATACATATATATTTTGAGATTTAGATAGACTTTTAAGTTATTTAGCAGTCAGTTAATTTTGAGCTTTATCATTAAAATAAAAAAATAAAAATGCATTGTTTGTCATTAAAATTGTACTGTGCAAAGAACTAAATCATTGCAAATTAATGTTGTAATTGAAGTACATTCCATCGATTAACAACCCTTATAGCTCACAGTAAGTCTTCAGTTGTCTGGAAGTTATCTTAAAAAATCAATTCCCTTATGGAGAAAATGAATGTGATTTTTTCTTCCGGAAAAACTATATTATAACTAGTGCTGTCAAACAGTTAATCATGATTAATCACATCCAAAATATATATATATATTTTTTTACATAATATATGTATGTGTGCTTTGTATATTTTTATGTATATATATAAATATACTGACATGCATGTATATATTTCAGATTGTTAATTTTTTTTTATATATTAAATATATTTATTTATAATATAAAGTATATGAATATAAATATATGCCTGTAAATACATGTAAATATTTTTCATGCAAATGCATGCATTTTTATGCAAACACAAACTTTTATTTTGAATGCGATAAATCGCGATTAATCATTTGAAAGCACTAACTATAACCTATAAATGAAAACTAAAATTATTTTTTTCTCCTAAAACTATCCAGGGACAGTTCCTCTAACTAAAGAAACATCCATATATAGATGATCTCCATCAGTTTATTTTTTTATTACTCTTTTATGTTGTGTTTTAGCTTGATCGTGAATGTAAAGTGTGACTACTGTCTCCCTGGCAGCTCTGGAGTGGTTGTGAACCACATGGGCTGGATTTGCTCAGATCTTGTGTCAGATGGCTTGTGTTTGTGAACATCTAGTTGCTGAACTTGTCAAAGTTTGCACGGATTATGCTGTAAAATCTTTGATTTGTGTGCAAGAGTTTTGCGTGAGGCCATTTGTATTAACAAAACAAGATGGAGAAGAGCCAGACTAGTTTATTACATTTGTATGCTGTACAGAAAACTTTCATTGGCTATTGTTATATGTCAGTCATATGCACATGCACATTTATAGTCAAAGTTTTTTTTTTTAATCAAAATATTTTTTGTTCCCACTTTATATTAGGTGGCCTTAACTACTATGTAGTTAAATTTAAATTAATTATTTGGTACAATGCACTTATTGTGTACATAATTTTTTTACATTGTACTTATATATTTTTTAAAATACCTGTAATTACATATTTAATTAATTTCTTTAATTACTTTTATAATTAACTGTTGACCCACCTCTTACAACTCAACCCACCCTTAAACCTACCCATACCAACAAACCCGTCTCTAATCTTACTCGTATCCCACCTCAATAGCAGCAAAAGTGTTTTGCAATACAATATGAACACAATAAGTACATTGTACTTATTTTTGATGTAAGTACATAGTAGTTAAGGCCAGCTTATATAAAATGAGACCCATTGTTACACTAGGAATTTTCATCTTTGGAATAACTTTACTTAAAAATGTTAACCTTTATTTTCTCGCACTTGCATATGGCCATGAATGTACCCTCAGAACCATTCCCACCCACACCACACTACTTACCCAAGAATAAGAATATGGTGTGAGAATTTAAGTGCACAACAGAGCACATTGTGTTATTTTCTTCAATCTCGGCCGTAAATGGGAACACGGAATCCGTCAACAGCAATCTGTGTAGCAGCAGGGTGGATTGTGATCGTGACGAGGCAGTCTATTTTTAGGACAGGTCTTTAGTTTTTCTACAGGTCAACAGATGTTACACTAGGGGACTGCTGGGCCAGAAATAGGGCAGGTATAGCACAAGGGTGCGTGTGTGTGTGTGGTGTGTGAATGTGTGAGTGTTGGGCACAGCTTGTTCAGGCTCATTCACTGTGCTGAATCTCAAGGATTTTTTTGAGTCCTGAATGACACAGCGGGAACAGTGAATCTATTCTGTGTGAGGTTTGCTCATGTTTTCTCATGCTGTGAGGGGTAAAAGAAATGTTTGCACATGGAAATTTCATAGGCAAGTACTGTATATTCAAAAATACATGCTTGAAATCTTAGGGTTTTTTTTAGATGGTTTTAAAGGGATAGTTCATATAGAAATTTCAATTTGTTTTAAATCATTTACTCACTACTTTAGACCTGTATGACATCCTTTCTCACTAAAGGAGACTGTGCTGGTTGCTGCTTTCTGTAAAATTACAATGAGAGGGCACTGAGGATATAAGGTTTAATTTAGGATATAAACAAATCATACAAGTATCATAAACATGGTCTGTTTGACTCGTGCACTCTGTTACCAGTCATTTTAAAGCCATATGATAGTGCTAAGCTGATAATAAAGCAGTAACGTCTGATGCAATGAATCGTACAGACAGTTGCGTCGGCTGATTTGATTTACAAAACTAGTCCAAATGATTCATTCACAAATAATCAAATGCCATTTTAAAGGATGATACCCATAATGGCTTATGCTGAGACATATTTATGTATATTTATGGTTCATAAACACCATAAAAGTATCACAAACACAGTTCATAAGAGCCATTCTGATTGTTCTGTGCAAGCAAAATATCAAAATTCAACCATATGTCCAAGCAGTAATGTCTGATTCAGTGAATCGCTCATTTCAATCCAATGATTTGCGTCATAAAATCAGTCTGACTAATTTTGATTTCAGTCCTGATTTTTCAAATTCAAGTGAATTTTGGTTCAAATTCTAGTGGCTGATGCTGGTACCAATTCATGCATTTTGTTTTATAAACATAAAACTATCATAAAGTTGGTCCATATGAATAGTGATATTCCATGCCATTCTTATTCCATGCCATAGTGCTCTGCAAGGAACACACCAATTTCAATGCCATTATTTATTTATGAATCAAACAGCAATGCCAGATTCATTGATTGATTAATTTGGTTCTCTAATTCAACTCAGAATAAACCCTATAGATCTATTAATAAACAGATTTATGGCTCAATGTGCCTTCATCCCTCAATCCAAATTAGTTTTTCAAAAATTCATTCATTCTGAAGGGTGTGGAATAGATATTAAAGGTACAGTTTACCAAAGTTTTTATTGATTTTCGCTCATGACCAAATGTTGGGCAGCAAATTAATTTTTTGTCCAATTGACTTCCATATTATACTGGACAAAAATATTTTGGGAGTCAACCCCCAAACCATTTGTTTTACTGTCCCTTTAAATAATCTGTTTAACAGGAAGATCTGAGCCATGTTAACCTTTGTTAATCTGACTGTGTTTTTAGCCGGATTCAAAAATATGCACATGCACAGTGTCGTGATATTTCGTATGTTTTATGTTTCGTGTCTGTTTACATCTTAGATACACTTGTGCTAAATAAGGTATTTTTGCAATCTTTTTGAATCTTCAGTGTCCGTTCATTGTAACTGCATGTAAAATTGTGTGGAAAAGCACACACACACACACACAAAATAAATAAATTATAAATAAATAACGGCAGCCTTTCATTTTTAAATTTTTAGGTGAACTGTCCCTTTAAATCTGCCTGAAGAACAATATTTACCTTACCATTTCTGAGGCAGACTTCTCTCCTGTGTGTATGTGTGTGCTGGCTGCTGTTGGCAGTGCTCTGTGAACAGCCTGCATTAACATGGAGAGATTAGTTGTCCTGTGCTGGTACACAGGGAAATATGAATGCAACGAGAGAGAAGGATTTGGTTTTTGTTCAGTTAATCTGCCAGAGCAGCGTGATACGATTGTGTGTGTGTGCCCTTGTAGGTCATTTATAGAACATCAGCTCTGTGCTCAGCTCTGGTTTTAACACTACCTAGCCATCCATCCATTAATGGATTGACAGGCATTTGGTGAAGTGATATGTTATTTTGATATAGGATGGCTTTAGCTGTGTGATAATGATAATCATAGTAATTGTGGGAAGCACTTGTATAGATAGAGGTAACTGTGTTTGACGTGATTGGTAGCTGGAGTGTGTGCTTAGGATCCGTGCTTTGCTTTGTGGCTCCATCCTTATTTTAGGGTTGTGGTTATGGGAGAACCTCCAGTTAAAACTCTCAGCCCAGCCTGGTTGTGGGTGTATGCACTCAAGGCCATGTCTGTTGGTAGATTACAGAGGGCGCTTCGGTTCAGAACCACCCTAATGCTCCCTGCTCTTTCCGTCACGGGCCGCTCGGCTTTGGGACGAGGCCTGTCATTACCTGCAGGATATGAGCTGACCTGCAAACAGATGAGAGGCTTTTCTGGTGAAGAGGTGTGCTTGTGTGCAGGACGGAAATGGAAATGTGTGCTAGTGGGGGAATTATCAAATCATTTCTGGGGGGTCCGATTTTTGTGGGGGCAATGCCCCTAGTGGCTGTTGTTGGTACATTTCCATTTTGGTGCATATTGAGGATGCTGGAAAAACTGTACATTCACAAGTGTCTGATTTGTACTGCTTATTTAGTTTTTATTTATCATTATGTAATAACAATTGCATGTGATTTTATCATTGCTCAACAATGAGGCAAATTATAATTTTGTATTAATTTAGATATTGAATATATATTGGGCTCTCTGACAATGAGAGTAAAATGAGTTATTTAGTGAATTGAGTTAGTCAGTATGTATTTTTTATAATAATTATTATTAATATAAAAATTTTACATGCTAATTAATTATTCTGGAGTTTCATGAACTACAGTGTATTGTGTAAAATTGTATGTGCTAAACACCATCCTGGTCAGTCCTGGATTTCACACTTGGAAAATATGAGCAAAAAAGGCTGTAAAAATAAATCCATATTGCTTATTCTTTTAATCTTTCATACATAAAATTCACAAAAATCTAACTTTTCATTTATGTAAAACAACTGAAAATGGGGGCGGGACTGATAAAAATAAATGTTTTTCTCCAGTATACATTGGCCACAATTATTAGCCCTCTTAGAAATTCTTATGGGTAAAATATCTCAGAAACATAATTACATTTGACATTTCAAAACAATTTTCCTAGCCTTTTTTCCCAACAAGGATGACAATTGATTTATTATTATTATTATTTTTATAAATTTTTTTACATATTGTTTTAAACGTATTATTACAAAGTCAACATAAAATCAAAATTCACATTTTTTATTTGTTAATGATTAGACAGTCATAATGATGATGTTTATTATTATGACCCATAGGGGTTATTAAAAATAATAGGTTTATTCATGAGTTTGAACTGAGTTGTAATGCGTAAAATTTAAGCTGCTAAATATAAATATATAGCCTATATACTGTACATAAAACCCAGTTGTTGGTCTAATTATGAATGATTATTGCTTTGTTATTTTAATATAGGACTGTGATTAATATTAATATTACTATCACTGTTGTTTAAGAAAACTCATGTTTCATATTATTATCTTCACTTCACAATTCATTAAATTCCAGATTCAGTTACTATTTTCTCATTGAATAACTTTGATACATCAGATTATAGTAAAGTGGGCAGCAAATTAAACTTCACGTTGATTTTAATAAGGAGGGCTGCCATTTGTTGCAACATTTTGTAGTCTATTGTGATTTTTGTGTGGCTTATAAATACTTTTTAGACTGCTGTCTGTATGGCAAAAGCAAACGTCTGTGTCTGTGTGTAATTACGCCTGATGGTCTCCTGCTATCATAAACCAGTAGCGGCTCTATACACATCAGAGACATATGGATGTTAATGTGGGCTGCTGCGGTGCCAGGCAGCAGGAGAGGGTGTTGTAGGTGCTGATATGCTGTCACAGAACTTGTTATGCTCAGCAGGAAAAGCAAAAGAACATGTGCACGTTCTCTGTCCTGCTGGGCCGCCTCTCTCTCTTTTCCTGCCACATGGTCATATGACCAACCGCTCACCTCTGTTTCCTTTGTCGGTCGGGTTTTAGGGCGGTTTCCCTGGCAACTCTGTTCTCGTATGCTTGTGTTCGCTCTGACAATGCCGCCCCCTTTCCACCCCTCCCGTCCTCCGCTGGCGCTCTGGGCTGTGCTTGTCTCATTCTGTTCATCTGCTGTAGCTGTGATGCAATAAGACATGAAGGATCAGGTGCTTGCAACGAGACACATCAACTCTGACACTCTTAAACTGCATGATGGACTCACTGAGACACTGAGGAACCACAAGGTAGTTATAGGCCAATATATCAACCTAGGCAGATTAGAGGCAGGCTATTTTGAGATTATTGTCTTGGTCGATTAACAACCTGGTGCCTGTTACAAAACCTACCAACTTGTCAATACAAATAGTTATTCAGAAAGGATTTTCAATTTTCAATTTAATATTAAAATTTTTTGCGCACATATTTATTTATTTATTTTTTAGATATGATCATTTCCATTGGTATTTTATTTTATTCTGCTCTGTTTAATTTAATTTTTTTTTTTTTTTTTTCTGTTACAAGGAGTCGTGACAACTTAGGTGTGGGTGCTTTATTAATAAATCGTAGTGAGAAAGGCAGGGTCAGTAACAGCAAACAGAATCATCCAAGTTAATCCAAAAGTGTATTTCAAAAGCAGGCAGAGGTCAGGGCAAGCAGCAACCAATCAGAAAAACAGACACAGTCCAAAATCAAAGAAAACTAAGGCAAGGAAATGTTACAGGCTAGCAATCAACTGCGATGGGAGAGTGTACGTGTGCCATTCTTAAAGTGAGACTAATGAGGTAATGAGAGACAGGTGACAGCAATTGATGATGAGTGCAGCTGAGTCTGGGCAAAGGATTATGGGAAATGGAGTCCTGGGTGAATGATAATAATCAAGGAGGAAGTGTCAACTGGTGGAGCTCATGGGCACTCCAGCTGGTGATCGTAATAATTTCATTTATATATTTTTTTCATTTTTACTTTTATTTTGTTTAATTTTTCATTTCATTTCATTTGTTTTTTTTTTGTTTCTTTTTATTTATACATATTTTTTTGTTTGTTTCATTTTATTTCAATTATTTTAGTTTGTTTGGTTTCATTTGATTTATTTCATTTTATTTAGTTTCATTTAGTTTAGTTTTTCTTTGCTTTGTTAATTTTTTTAATTGTATGTACCATGTACATATGGTATTGGGCCGTAAGTACTATGTTTTTTCTTCTTTCTTTTTGTAGTTGTAATTATTGATCTGATATTTG
This sequence comes from Carassius gibelio, assembly GCF_023724105.1. NCBI lineage: Eukaryota > Metazoa > Chordata > Actinopteri > Cypriniformes > Cyprinidae > Carassius > Carassius gibelio. The sequence continues at coordinate 9,770,538 of NC_068420.1, read as the reverse complement.
GCTGCAGAAGCGGATAATATCAGGGCATATTCATCCCATTTTTAGTCCAGTTAATGAAAGTGCTGTTTTTCACTCTTTTGTCTTTTATTTTGAAGTAGTACTTTAAGCATATATTTGGGATTTAACTGTTTTTAACAGACCAAACAATACAGTTTTTTAATTTTGTCATCAAACTGGTTATTATTCATAAAAATAATTGGCTACCGGTGTCAGTCAGACTACAATGTCTGTGCTCTGCATTTGTTGCAAAAATATTGGAAGAATAAAGTAAGCAAATGACTCATTTGCATCAGAGCTGAGGAACATTTGGATGACATGCTTGAATGTGGCTTGTTTTCCCTTCCTGTTCATGTTTGGATGATACTGTGTTGACTGTACACTATATTCAATCTGTCTTCAAAATACCCTTTGACCACATTAAATCTACTGAAAACTAGAGAAAAAATGTTTTCAGCCTGAGCAATATAGAGCAAATCAATCCACATCACAGATCTATATATATTTTTTCCTCGAGAGAATATGGATTTAAACTCGTGATGTGTGTTTTGTTGTATTTATGTGTGTGTGCAAACATGCGTTTTATTTTCATTTGCTCACATGGGTGCTTTTGAAGATAGGTCAGGGTTTATCGATTTGCAAGTTGTCTTTGTTTTTAGCCACAGAAGTCTGAAAGCAATTTGTATTTGTGTTGGGTCACTAGAGGTCACGCAGATGGAAAAAGTGAGTGAGATGGAGAGAGATGTGAGCGGGGGCAGGAGGAGAACCAGGTTAAATGACCACAGAGAAAATGTCATGGAGGAATTATTCCTCTAGTAGACACAGTATGATATGTATAGTAGTGGAATGTTTGTGTTTGTGTCTGTAGCAGAATATTGATCCACCATGATCTAGATTTGAGAGTATATTTAGAGCAAACACCCTGTAGAGAAGGGGGGGGGGCATATGGGCCACCGCAAGAGCATGATGGGTAATACTGAATCATCATCATAATCCTCTGCCGTCATTCCACAGACCAAAGGATCTGTGCACAGCAGCTTTATTCATTCAAACACAGTTCAAACAAAGTACATTAGAAAATAATTCTGTTGCATTTTTTTGTTGTTGCAAATATACATTTTATATTTGTGTTTTTATAATTAGATTATTGATTATTGATATAGATTATGATTATTTTTTAATTAACAATTTAAGTGAAGTTTGAATTGATAAAATATTTAATATTTTTATTTTAAATGAAAATCTGTTTTTATTTTAGATTATTTATATTAAATATTTAAAGAAAATATTCAGTCATTTTAATTAATTTGCAAATTAATTTTAATATGTTTTTTGAATTCTTATTATCCATGTTATCCAGCATGACTCAAAAAGGTTTACGAGCATCTGCTCTGTGGTTCTGACGTTTTGTACAAAGGATTTAACATAGTCAAAGTCACAAATCTGCTTACATTTCAATTTGTGACCCAGAAACAGTCTATAGTCTTAAATATTTCTTGTTCATTTTATACCATGAACAGTTCTTTTTGGTTACACTTTCTAAAGATGTTTGGTTAACATTTTAAGGTGTCCTTGTTACATGTTACATGTACCAACTATTATAATTACAGTTAAGTATGCATAATTACATGCAAGTAATCCTAACCCTAACCATATAGTAAGAACATGTAGTTAATTAACTATTTCCCCGCCATTGACGACTTATCTCGTCTTTTAGACGACAACGATTCGAGTTTTTATGACTTTTCGCGTTTTCACTGTTATACACTAGGGAGCGCTATTACACATCTTCTGAATGAGTACAAAACCTCGCGAGCAAAAACACATGTGAACAGTTGCATTTTTATGAAACCTACCTATATTCAAGAGTTTTAAGCTAGGATAAAACAATTTGTTTAAAAGTAGAGGCTCTGATCTTTATGGTGTATTGTATATTCAAATATATAATATTTGGCCATCAAATTTTTCATGAAAATCATGAAAATCATGAAAAGTACTTAAATGTATAATAACATTGTAACAAGGACACTTTCAAATAAAGTGTAACCCTTTATTTGTCAGAATTTTGAAATAAAAAAATCAATTAACAGTGTGCTCTCAAAGTGTTGCCCCCCCGCTGTACAGTATGTTCATACCCAAATCACAAGAAATGAACAGTGAGAAAAATCCAGAACAGCCATATCTAATAGCACCTTGCCTCTCCTCTGCCATCCCACGCACTTCTTCACTCAAACACTCGCTGTCTGTCTTGCCCCTGGATGCCACTCAATCTCACAAACACCCACACAGTAAAAGCACTCATCACCTTGTGAAACCAGGTGTCAGGGACTCTGGGTGAGTAATGATCGCTCCCCGCTGAATGAAAGTGGTGGCGCAATCAGACTTGAGTTTCTGCTGCTCTTTGGAAGACAGATAATCGTGATGATTGTTCTTCTATTGGAAGTAATTCAGTTCATTAAACCAGTTCAGTTCCATGCATTAAAAAGCTTTAGACTCTCGACTAGTTTAGAGTAAAACTCATCAAACAAGGGGCAGAACCAGTCTTGTCTCTCAAAAAGTCTTTTGCACAGTCAAGCACCCTTCTATGTTTTTCTTTAATAGTCTAAATGTATTAATACATTTAAACCATAAAACAGTAGGGGGTTTGTTGTTGAAACAGTTAACGGTTGCCAGATTGATAAGGATTACAGCTGCATTGATTAATGCCGGATTATTTAGAATATGACAGTAATAATCCCTCCACAATGGTGGCACATTGATTAGCATCTGAAATGAGCTTTATCTACCATGCAGAGGAAATGCCATTTGATCTGTTGATGGATTAAATTATATCACAAACATTTTGCCACTGCTATTAGCCTTTATTTAATAGCAGTCAGAGAATACTCAAGAGAGGCAATGCTTCGGCTGGAATTTCCTCGTCTCATTTCAATCGTGTAATGTCTGCGGCTAAATGAGTGCTCGAGAGCTGTACCCAGTTTCATTAACACCTCGCATAAAGCAAGTGTTTGGCTCATGGGACTTGAAGACACTTGCCTGGTGATTGCTGTCCCTTGTCAGTCCTATTTATTTATTTTTTTTCAATTGTATTGAGGCCAGAAAACCATTTGCAAACTATTGGTTGATTACAGTTAAGCATCTGCGATTGTACACATACATTGCCAAAAAAGATGGTTTTTCAACAATCGTTGCCCAAATATTACTCTAATGAACATGAATCTGCCTTTAAAAAAAAACTTAATTATGTTAATATATGGCGAACTGAATGTGTTACTTATTAGACGTTCATACACTGTATTTTTACTGTGTTTTTATGGTGAAAAATCTTGCTAAACATATAAATCCCATTGCCTGTTTTTCATGTGCTAAATTCTATGATCATTTGCACATAAATCATAATAAAGTATAAATAAATTACAAAATATAAATTATAAAATATAAACATAAAAAGTAAATTATTTAAAAACAAACAGAGCATATTTAAAATGTTTTCCATATTATTTAAAAAAGATACTTGAGGAATGACAATTTGTAGACAAATCCGTGTTTAAATTTGCTTAGAAAATGGGAGAAGTCTTTTTGATGGAAGGGTAAATAACTTTAATTTGGCATTAATGCCTTTACCACACACACACACACACACACACACACACACACACACACACACACATATATATATATATATATATATATATATATATATATATATATATATATATATATATATATATATATATATATATATATATATAATTTTTTATTTTTATTTTTTTTGCTTGAAGATATTTCCTTTAGCCTGTTTAGATGACTAAGGGATATATTAAATAAGTTATTGTGTGTGTGTGTGTGTGTTTGTGTCATACTAAATGGGCATTGACCAGACTGATAGACAACAGCAATACTGTTCATGAGTGAGTGCAGTGTCGCCATGGCAACAAACTCCCTTGAGTGTGCTCAGTGCAGTGTCACTCGCTTGCTCTGGTGCACACACACACACACACACACATGCATGCACATACACATTAGTCCAGAATAAGCAATGCCCGAGTTCCATATGGAAATTAAAGAATGGGGTAAATGAACCGACATAAAAGTGACAAACCTCAGGGTTTGTGCATTATGTCACAATATGTTTTATTAGCCTGACCTTGTTGATTCTATGAATGAATAAAGTCAAATATCTGTACCGATCGTGTGTCAGGCCTTTACCGCTGAAGAAGTTTTTATTTTATTTTATGTCTATCTCTCTCTCTTCCTGTGGTCTTTTAATAATGATCCAATAGAAAAGTAGCACAGCCCTGCTGATGAGTTTGCACTGATCTCTGAAGTTACCGGATACAAAACCAGCACCTCACGCACACTTATCAGCCTCATCACACATTATTTCATGCCTTTACCACACACACACACACACACACACACACACACACACACACACACACACACACACACACACACACACACACACACACACACTAAGAAGACCAAAACCTGTCCACACATGCACACAAACACCAAGACCTGTCCACACATACACAACAAATTAATCAGCGTTTTGATCAGAGAGTTCACAGGAAGCTAAAACTAAAACATGCTCCTTTATACAGCATTACTCATATGCATTCTTAAAGGAATACTGCATAATTATTATTGTTTTATTTTATTTTTACATTTTTCAACTGCTTACACACAAAGGGCCAGTTTTACTAACAGCTTGCACCAGCGCAAACCGTCTTTTGGTCATTAAAATAGTACTTTCAAATAATTTTCTGTTGAAAAAACAAAACTGTAGTTTATGCACATACCTGTAAAACATCTACTAAAGAGATACATGCGATAATCATTCTCTTTAAGAGACAGTGTAACCGTGTCACTTTTATTTTCTTAATTGTCCTAACTTGATCAACCTTAAGGAGAACCTTTACGTATTCCTAAGATAATATTTCATTTTATTTCCATACAGTTAGTTTAATAGCTTTTTTTTTTTTCTCGATTTTGTGGTAAACATTTGACACAGACATGTTCCCAACAGCTTTTGTAAGTCACTTTAATTAAATACTGTAGGCCTACTTAATAACCTAAAACCGTTAATAGCTTCTACAGAGCAAATTCTGTGTTTCTAGGTTTATATTGACTGGTAAACAGTCACAGTCATCGACGTGACATTTGTCAGTGTCTGTCTCTTTCCTCATGGGTAAAGTTGTGATCAGTATTGATTAGTAGGTGAAGGATTCGTGTATAAACAGATCTATAGCTGAGGCTTTCTAAACAAAGTGTTCGCTAACAGACTTCCTGTTGGTGCCTGCATTCATTTAGTTTATTGCCTTGATTATCAGGCTTCTAGTCTGTTCTGGAGCAATATTGACTCACATAGGAAAGTTATCAAAGGCACACGTAACATTTAAGTGCAAACACTTAAAGTAAACACACGGAGCAGAGAGCTGGTTGTTGAAAACCACAGGTAGAAGTTTCCCGAACACAATAACAACTGTTTTAAGACTACATAAGGATTATATCTCCCAGGAAAGACAAATTACATCTCAGTATTGTTTTGGTTGTTTTCTCCTAGACAGCTGTTAGATTATAATAAGAGCAAAGAAAGTCTTATTATGAATTATTGTTCATAGTTTGTCTTCCCTAGGGTTTCAGAAGATATCTCAACAGTGTCTCAAAAACGTCTGTGATAAAAAATCAGATCTCAGTATGAACCAGTGTTTTTGTTGTTAACTAAAATGATTCAAAATCATTTTCAGTAATTAATATTAAATGAAAACAAATATGAACTAAAATAAAATGACATTTAAATATTAAAAACTAAAAATAAATATTTAAAAACTTGGCAATTAACTGAAAATTACTAAAATTTTTACAACTAAAATACAAATTAAAGCAAAATTGAAAATTTTAAAAGGTTATCTAAAATATTACTAAAATAGTACATAAATCTTCACAAAATTAAAACTATATATATATATATATATACATATATATATATAGAAACTAAGACAAATCACATAAAATTACTAAATAACTATAGAACAGAAATGTTATTATAAAAAAAAAGCCAATTGAAAATGTGAACAAATGCTATAACAATATGTAAATACCACTAATGTGAACTTGAATTTCTCATCAAATACTACCAAATACCAAAATTATCTGAGCTATTTTGTCCATATATTTAAAGTTGCAGCATAGTATATTACTGAATTAAGTGAATTAGATTCCAATTTCTTTGTTTAGGCAATTTCTATATATTATCATGTTTACAGGACAGCCAATAAACAGCACTTTTGTAGTTGAGTAGGTTGATTTTGGAAAAGATTCCCTGTCTAACAGTCCCAGAGAGGATAATACCACTTACTGAACCTTTAAATGGAGCATAAAAGTGAAGTAATGTCCCCTGAGCTATTAAAGAGCAATCTTTGAGCAATAAAATGTTCCTCTGTGCTGACCCAGATCATCTATCTGGGCACTGATAGATTTACATCTATTTATCTGTCAGTTTCAGTATAGATTTAAAGGGTTTATTTGCCCGAAAGTTAAAATTAGCCTGTGTTTTACTCCACCTCAGGCCATCCTAGGTGTACATGACTTTCTTCTTTCAGATGACTTCAATTAATTAGAATGAATTTCAAACGGCTTCCGTGTATGACAGATATTGGAAGTGATAGAAAAGTGTTCATTACATTTGATATATGAATATTTTTCTGACAAAAACGCATGGATTCGCTACAGGAGGTCATCATTCACCCCCCGGAGCCATGTGAGGCATGTTTTATAATGGATGCATGCACTTTATTTGACGTGTTTTGGACTGTTCAACAGAAATGCCCTTCCATTACAATGACAGAGCTTAGAAGTGCCAGGACTATTTTTAATATAACTCTGGTTAGATTCGCCTGAAAAAGAGTCATATACACCTACAGCAGGATGGCTTGGGTGAGTAAAACACTAAATGGCTAATTTCCATTTTTAAGTGTGAATTAGTGGTTAAGTATGTATGTGTGATCTTACAAAACCATATGGCAGCTTGGTTTAGGGGCTAAACAACAGCAGGCAAATCTTTTGGGAATCTGTGAAGAGTTGAGGACATTGTTGTTGATTCCCTTTGCAAGCTTTGTGTGCGTGTTTGTTTGTGTGTGACCTGAAAGCAGCTCAGCAGTAGGCAAGCTTAACCTAAAGACATGGTCGCTTAACCCCCTTCGCACATGTGTGTGTGTTTGTGTGGTAATGTGCATGTATACAGCATGCAAAGCTGCAAACTACCACACATTCATTTGCTACACTCTTCCTTTTCCTGTTCGTGTGCACTGACGTCCCTGTCTGTCACTCTTTGAGTCAGACGGCTCAAATTCTCCCCAGTGCAACCCTGTGCACGCAGCAGGCTGTAAAAGTTCAGCCCTCTCAGAAAAGGCAACGAGGAGCCCAAAAGAAAATGATTTTTTTCCTCACGTCTAGGCCACTATGTAGTCGACACACTGGTCCGGCACAGATTAGGTGGCGGTGATGGATAAAACCCTGGAAATTATTATTCCACAGATTGAGTGTGTGTGTGCAGATGAGGTGAGTGTGGATGCAAAGGGATTATTTGTACGTGAAGCTTTGTGTTATTGTTATCTAGGGAAACTAATGTACTCTTATTGGGTAAAATACAGACTTTTATCTGTGCTTTAGCAGTATTTTTAGGAGACTTTGTGTGAGAAAGGTCATTCGTATGAGTGAATGTACAAGATGGGTTCTTGCTGATCTGCATGAGATGGTATTCACAACCCATTATAATCTGTAATGTGGCATAATTCTATGTGAAACAGCATATTCAGTTAGAAATGTGTGAGATAGGACTTGCTTTTATCCAATGGGGATTCATTGGATAGTGACCATTTAAATTTGATATTAAGTTACGTCTTGTGAACTTCTTCTTCACATGAGCGTCATCTGTCAACCCAGTTATAAAACCACAGCAGTAACATATACACTTCCTGGTTGTGTCAAAGGCTGACCTGTCCTCTTTGATCTGAGGTAAATCTTTTGATGATTTAGGTCAGGGTTTCAACTCATTTAGCATCTGCTGTAAAAAGGCAACTAGCATCTCAACATAAAAGGACAGCTTTTGCCTTCAAAACAAAGATTCAAAGCACTTTAGATTTATGTGTTTTATGAGAATCTCTAAAATGATAGCTTTTTTAAAGGTTATTAAATATCAAAGGAGTGGAGGGAAAGTATTAGGGGTACAAAAAAAATCATATGCAACATTTTTCTTTTCTTCTCATTTTAAGCTCTGTTTCAGTCTGTATTTAATTACATTTATATTAATTATATTTGACAATTTTAAATTGCATTGAATAAAGGGTCTAAAACAAAATAATGTAACACCTCTGTGACTTCTTTGTTCAAGAACAAGGTACATTTAATTGGTACTTCCTTTTGACAAAGAATCAGTGTAATTGTCTCTCTGTGAGGTTGCAGTCTAATCTTCCTCATCATCTGCTCTTTTTTTTGTATAGGCCTGTTTCTGTCATGAGGAATAACCACAAAATAACCACCACTCTACAAAGGGACTTAGTTATCATATTTTACAGTGACACCTGTGCAGTGGTAGCTTTTTAAATGGTAATTATCCAAATTTCTCTTTTGTTAAAATCAAAAGGTCATTTGGGATAATAAGCCACATCTGGTAGACCCTCTTTCTAAATTTTAGATGATTTAAAGATTTAAATAATGAGCATTTATAAGGTCACTTGCATTTCATACAAGTTTTGATTTCATTTACAAACAATAAGCTATATTAAATGACATATTTTGCCAAACCCAATTCGAGATGAAAATGAAGCACCTTAGAAGCAAAAAACTAAATTCTTACATAGCAGGCTACATTTGGTGTCCTGATCTGCGTTCTGTGAAAAGCTATTATTATTTATTATTCATCATGATTTTCAAAACATTTAAAATTTTACTGGGATCCAATTTGTTGATTGCACATTATCCTCTACTTTCATCTGATTGCCTGTGTATTCTGTTCCCCCCTCCCTTTACTTGTCTGCAGGCTCTGTGCTGACAAGGCCTTCCCTTTCCTGGCCCGACATATTCTGAATCCCAGGAGGGTTTTTTTGTCATCACCATGATTAGAGTCTTCAGGAAATTCTAGCACTGCAGAGCCCCACCAAGGAGGGAAGAGGCTGGGCTTGGAACCCTGTGTATCCCAAATTCAAAGTCGCACATAGCGAAGGACCCAAGAACCATGTAGTATACCTCTTTCCGCCACAGGGGGGAGGGTTAACTTTTTAGGTCTTTTTTTTGTACAATTAATTTTTTTTTGGCTGGGAGTTGGTATACAAGGTGAGCCAGAAATGGTCTTGCACACCTCTCCCTACCCTAGTGCCTTTCTCAGCTTTCTGAGCTGTCTGTCTTGGGTCTTTGTTTTCCCTTGCTACTGGTTATTGGATCGGTTGTTGGCCTCCTGTGTAGCAACATCACTAGAGAAGCGTAGACGCTCCCAAGATCCCTGCTCTTTTTTGGCACTTGGGGTCCTGATCTCTACACCGCTCTACCTGGTGCTTTTACTGGCATCCTTACCCTTTGCTTTTATTGGCTTCCTCTTGTGGGCCCCACTGCAGACCATTAGGAACCCCTACATCTACTCCTACCAGAAACCAGACAAGCATGGCGCCGAGCAGGGAACATTATCTGGAACCGGGGCGGCACTTGCTGAGTGGCGTCTACAGGGTCGCAGTTTTTGCTTCGGCAGTGCCAATGTTTGCCTGCTGCCGGACTCACTCGCACGCTTCAACAACCTTGCAGACACTCAACGGCGAGCTCGTGAAGTGGGCAAGCGGATCCGAAATGGTGCGAGCAGACCCCAGATCAAGATATACATCGACTCACCCACCAATACTTCAATTAGTGCGGCATCCTTCTGCAGCTTGGCTACCCAGGGCTTCCGCCGCACCTCATCTTTGGACCATCGTCCCGAGCCTGTAGTCACCACTGAACCTGAAACTGAGGCCTTAACTGAGTGTCCCATTCACCCCTCAGGAGATACAAGCTCGGATTGCCCTGTCCACAATAATGGAGCCCAAAATTCCTCGGAGTGTCCCCTGCACCCCGATGGAGAAGAGAATGCTCCTGATTGTGCCGTCCACCAGTTTGCAGACCCACAATCCTCTGGTGACTGTCCAGTACACAGCAACATCATCCAGAACTCAGAAGACTGTCCTCTCCATCCGGCTGGAGTGCAAATCAGCATCACCTCTCCTGATTCTGAGCAGACTGAGGCTGAAAAAGGAAATCACCAGACTGGGGATGGAGATACGGGTAGCCTAGAAAGTCGTACGGCCTCACGGGAATCCCTGGTTCGCTTCCACGCAGCCGATGGAGGCATCTCCCCCAATAATACCCTTTCACAACACCGCACCTCAGTCTTTAAAAGGTCGATTGGGCGCAAACGCCGTCACGGAGATGACACCTTTGACCATGAGATCTCTGCCTTCTTCCCAGCCAACCTGGACTTCCTTTGTCTGCAGGAAGTCTTTGAAAGGCGAGCTGCAGAAAGGCTCAGGAGACAGCTGCACCGCTATTTTCCATTTGTGCTGAGCGATGTGGGACGCTATGGCTGGAAAGGCTGTTGCTCCCGGTTCAAGTTCTTGAACAGCGGGCTTCTGTTGGCCAGTCGCTACCCTATTCTGGATGCCCATTATGAGTGCTTCCCTAATGGGCGCAGCGAGGATGCTCTGGCTGCTAAAGGAGTTCTTTTTGCCAAGGTGAGCTTGATCCTTTCTTATGGTATGCTTTTTTACCCATTTTTCTTGCATTTGTTATATCCAGGATATCCTATGTTTAAACTGGTTTATGCTATTGTACATCCTTGCATGTGAACCAATGCAGCATTCAACTTGATTTACTGAATCCTTAGATCTCCAGTGTAAAGGCATCTTTAAGAGTAATGTTTTATATTCAGCCAATTCATTCTGATTATCATTGTTTATACCTGCTGTACAACATTTGATGCATGTCACTGATATCGAAATGTCACATTAGGGCATGTTCCAGTTCTTGAACTTTCCATGGCACATATCTGGAGTTAAAGTTGGACTTGTGGTTTGAGTGTACACAAACAGCCTGAATAATTTACAACTAGCCCTTTGTAGCCCAGAGGGCCTTTTTGAAACACTCATCTGTCATGCTTTCAGAAACACAGGCTGCCGCTCTTTGTTGAAGCATGGCTAGATGTACACTCCTGTTGCATTATATATGGTCTTAATGGGGCTGTGCACTTATGCTAAGTAGTTATTACAATTCTATATACAAATATAAGAAGCGGTGAAAGTATGCACTAGCAGATGATGGATTATGAACTAAGGTGGTATTTAATTAAAATTATGAAATGATTTTTATGTACTCTGGTACATACGGTACTAAGGTAAGTTTCAGTACATATTTAGCATACGTGACATACAGTAAATTTCATTTGAACATCAGGCTTGTACCTAATTTAGTATAGTGTAGAAAATTACAAACTTTTGGTTTAGGCAAATATGAACAACAAATTGTTCTGAATTCTTCATAAATGGTGATGTGAACTGACCTGTTGAATGTTAGTAGACACATGCTAGTTTAAGTTTCAGTTACAAAAAGTCCCTTTGTTTATGTTAGCATATGGACAGCGTATGATTAACTATGAAAGCTGTAGTGCTTTGTACTGTTGTTCAAACAATTTAGTATTCAGGATTTTTTGTATGAAATGATTTGACATGTTAATTGCACTAATTTCGCTATTTGCTTACATCAGCATGTTGTGATGTTTCATGCTTTGCATGTATTAACTAGTGTTTATATTTGTGTATGATATTAGCTTGTTTGCATAGCCCTCATTTAGAGTGATGATGAGCACAGGCTTCTAGGGTTGAGATATCATTACTCTCTCAGCACTCTATCCGATCCTGGCCACATTCCAATCCAGATCTTTATTCCCCTCTGTAAGGGCAAGAGGCCAGCCGCCATTGTGTGTCAGACAAAGCTGTTAAATACTATCTCGGAATGTGTGTATGCTAGAGAGAAGCCTGTTAAATACTGAGTACTGTACACAGAGAAACATAGGGTCAATGCCTTAGCCCTGTACATGTACTTACTAAATAGATTTTTACTTGAATTGACGTTCAGTCTTTTACCTGGGTGTAAGTTTAAACAACTTCTTCCGGAAGTTATTGATGCTCTTTGGATACTCCTCCAAGCTCCTGGCCTCTTATCTGTTGAACCACTGAATACATCTGTCATCAAGTCCTGAAGGTTTCAAAACAAGGCTAGGGTAATTATGTTTTTCATTTCAAATTCAATGACAGAAATAACAATGTGTTTCCATCGACAATCTATTTGACTAACCACTTGAACTTGAAACTGCTGAATGATGTGGCACAATCGCAGCCAATTAGACAAAATTAATACACAGCTATTCAAAGTAAGGTTTTGAACCAATGAGATTTCACTGTGGGTGGGGCACCTCAACCTTCTATAGTACATAGTACACAGTGTTAGATAGTTAGATTGAACTGTAAGTTAAAGTCTGTGCAGTTAAATGACACATAATTCCAAAAAAGAACTGCTGTGAAAATCCCGAAAGAGCCTGACAACTGGAGCAAAGCCTAAAATAATTAGTTTGAAAGCTCACACTTCAGTTCATAGGAGAAAAAAAAATAGTTTAATTAACACACTCAGATGGAACGGGGATGTGGAAGGTCAGTGTCTCTCTGTCTGTCTTGCTCTTTTCTCGCACTAACTCTCATGTTATTTACAGAGTACATTAAACCCTTCCTTAAAAGCTGAATGCCCAAATAGGTCAAATCATGTAACGTCGTAAAAAAATAAGTTTACTGTGGGACATGCTTTATATTAAAAAGGGATATATTTCACCAAGTCTCTCCTGTGCAGAAATTATAAACAAATTGCCGATGTTTAGATTTTAATACTTTATTGGCTGATTACGATAAAGAATTAAAGGGAGATGTGTGTCGCATTCTTGTTTTCATGTCCAACCCCCTTCATGGAGGGAGAAAGTCGTCGACATTACAGCTGTGACAATGAGCGCTTATCAGGATCAACTGAACACTGGATTTTCAAAAGTATGTGAAATATGTCAAGTTCACGCATATACTCTTTAAAATACGTCCCATAGTTTAACACGTGAGTTTGTTATTGTGGGGACATTTGCACCCCCATAAACATGACTCGACAGAAAATGAAACATGATTGGTTGTATTACCTGTCAGCCATGTGACCTCTTGGGTGGTCCTTGACTATTCAAAGTGGCTATGTTTCAGCATATTATATATGTGCATTATGTCTTAAATAGACAGTAGCCTAATAAACCTACTGCTGTCTGTGTGATTAATGTAAAGACAGAGAAAATCTCTCAATGCTCTTGCCTGAATCACTTAATAACTTTAATTAGAATCCATGTAAATTTAATTTATACAGTCATGCAGGGTTTTAAAGTTAAACTTAGGTTTTAATGACCATTTTGACAACTGATTGATTAATGCAATACTGTGTTTTTTAAAATGTGCGGAGTAATAGGCTTGTTTCAGTCGGGATATTTTTGATAATACATCTCAAAATTTGGAAGATCATGGTTCAGATCCTAGATTGTGATTTTGGGACGACTGCCCATGCCTAGTTACATTACGTTACGTTATCATTCTTTTGTGTTTATCTGAAAAAAAAACAAACAATGAAATCAAATTTAACCATAAATTAACACAAACTCCATGATTCTGGAAAGTGGAAATTAGTGAAAAATGCCAAAACAGCAGAACTACTCTCACACTACTGAAAAAAGGTCAGTAGTATTGTAACACTGCTTCTCACCCCCTGGTCATTATGGGTAATAAAAGGTCAGCTTCTGATAAATAAACAGACGAAGCTTTGTCAAATCATTTGTGGTGGGGGAAGGGGTGTAAAATGAACTGGGGAGAGAGGGAGGGATGTGTGTGGAGTGGAAAATTAATTAAAAATGCTTCCCGTAGGACTGAGCGGCCCTTTAATTAAGGCCTTTCAGTATGTATGTTCAGCCCTCTTATTATCATTCAAGAGCTCTCTACACTCACAACGTCAAGGGTAGATGCTTGTTTAGGGTTTGCATGATCGTTAGCAAATCGTTAATGTGTCCTTAAATTCCATGTCTACTATATGTATTGGAACGTTTATGCATTTTTTAGTTTCTTATGAATTGCCATAGTGTCCCAATAGAGAAAAATATTTTTAACTGTAATAATATTCTACAATATTACAGGTTTTACATTACTTTTGATTAAATAAGTGCAGCCTCGTTGAGCACCCTCGTTCAAAAACTGAAAAATCCCATCTCGCTGGTCAGACATCGATTTCATGGCTTCCAAAAATAAAAACGAATAGTTCATGTGTCAGCATTCAGAATGCAGAACTATGTTGTCCACCCAAATCATTCATGGATACTGCTGCAAAACAAATCATAACAGAGGTTGTTTATATATATACTGTAGAAGTGTTAAAGAAACAGCAGAAAAAAAAACATTCAATGGGACAGTTATATACAAATGGATTTCTAAGGCATACTCTTTAATTTGCTCTGCTTGTGTTTTATGAATGAAGCTCAAAGAGGAGGATTCATTGTGTAAAACTAAATTACTGTTTTTAGTACAAGAAAATTTCACTGTAATTAATTATGCATAATTTGGGGAGGAGGGGGTTAAAATGCTGCATTAAATGCTGCAAGATAGCAAAATGTCCCCCTAAAGCTTGAAGATTGTACAGCAATCAGTGCTGTCTTTCAACAGTGAAAGACCGTGACCTGCTGCTCCTGCTGTGGTCAGCTCTATTTGCAAAGCATTGTTAGTGTAAAGTACTAGCTGTCTTCAGCTGTAGTCATGTCTTCGCTGTGTGTGTTATCAGCTCAGCGTTCAAGCTGCCAGTAGGAGTGGATTAGAAGAACTGGAGGAAGTTCATTAGACAGCCAAGCCTCTGTGTGTGTGTGTGCGTGTATGTGTGTGTGAGTGTGTGTGTGATGGACTTACTGAGCAAGCCGACAGTTTCTCCTTTGGGCAAATAATCTTTAACCTTATGAGAGATCTCACAAGTGGCAGACACATTCCAATTAGCACACTGCTCATTAGCATTATTTGCACACATAATCACAACAAAAAACCTTGCATGAATTTTAGATCAGATAAAAATTCGTCCAAAGTCAGACAATACACTTGCAGACACTTAAGATGACATTTAGCAGTCAAAAGCAATACCAGTGAAATTTCACATTTTGCGACATACATTTCAATGCAACAACAAAACTAATATGCTCTTTAACACATTCTGTTTTTATGTTGCATGGTAGAGGGCTTAAAGGAACAATTCACCCAAAAATTTACATTTGCTTAAAAATGGACTCACCCTCAAGCCATCCAAGATGTTCATGAGTTTGTTTTTTCATCTGAACAGGTTTGGAGAAATTTAGTATTACATCACTTGCTCACTAATGGATCCTTTGCAGTGAATGGGTGCCGCCAGAATGAGAGTCCAAACAGCTGATCACAATAATCCACATAATCCATATGTCTCCAGTCCATTTTTATCCATCCAATTATTCTTTTTTTGACAAAATGTTGTATGATTATTATTAATGACATAATGAATAGCTGTCCCAAAGTAAATAGCACATTTTTTTGACCCTGGAACAACATTTTAATCCAAAAATGTAGTCTTAACCATATCCCTACACCTAAAACGAACCCTGAGAAAAAGATAGATGAATGATATTGATGTACAGTACAAGCACCAAACACTGATTTCTAAGCCTAAACTTCACAAAAACTATAAACTGTGAAATCTGATTGGTTAATCACAATGTTGTTCCAGGATCAACAAAGATGTTGATTCAGGAACATGTGCACTTGGTAAAATCAGGTTTATGAGCATTAAAAAATAGTTGGCTGTCATCTAATTCTTGGTTCTTGGTGCTACCGGTACTATAAACATATTTATTTTACTTTTTATTTTTTATTTTTTCAACCTTTGACATCCCTATAGACACATAAAACATTTTCCACCCATCTGAGTTCCTGCCTTCTCTAGTCTGGCAGTGCAACACACACACTTAGCCAAGCATGGATAAACATTTGAAATATTCATACACAAGGACACAGGAAGAGAAAGAGGGGCCATAAAACTATGGAACAGAGAAAGGCAATGAAGCTTAAGAACGCTGTTTGATCCAATGCAGTGAGCTCACGGTACAGACCACATGGTCTTACCCTCATTAGTGTAATTAAATCGACAAATCAGCTCTGAAAAACAATGACATTTATTATCTCCTGCTGCTGAAATGTAGAATTTGCACTTTGCGGAGGACTTCAGGATTTGGAAGGAGGTTGAGAAACTGTGTCCAGCTGTATTTTAGCACTCAGCACTCTGAATAGGAGTCCTTGCGAGCCAGTGTAAGTCATTGAATGATTTACACTGAATGGGCCGTCTGGGTGAAAAGAGGACAGAGATGCCAGTGCTGCAACTTGCACAATATACACAGCCTACAGAACAAGACAGAATAGAACTAGAATAGGATAGAAAAAAACAAGCAAACATATTTTTCAGTCAGATCTTTACACACTCTAATTTTTTATGTTATTTTATTGAAATGTAATTGTGCATGCTACATTTCCCTGTTTTTCCTTAAAATTTAGATTTACTTTGTCTGCCTTTTAATAAATGCTACAGTTAATTGAAATAATTAATACATAAAATATCTAATTAAATAATTAAAAAACACTGTTGAATGTAATCTTAAGCAAATCTCAAAATTAAAATCCATTGTTCATACTTTGCACTGTAGTATTGTGATTCCTAAATTCAACAACAGATTTTTAAATGATTACTTCAGTTTTATATATAAACATCTTACTAATGTATTTTATAGACATTTATATCAATAATTAATTATATTAATATAATTATTTCTAATATATTATATGGTAATATGTATAAAATGACTGAGCTTATGTGTGTACATATGTGTTTATATTATTATTTTATCGGTATTGATATTTTATTCCACATGCAAATTTGGCCTATTTTAAAATTAACTGTACTTTTGCTCATTTAATGTTGACATACAGGAAATAGCAATAAAATAACACTGTCAAATTTAAACACACACACACACACACACACATATATATATATATATATATATATATATATATATATATATATATATATATATATATATTTGCAGAGAGCTTATGTGGGTATATGTGTGTGTGTGAAAAAAAGAAAAGAAAAAAAAACACCCTTCCAAAATGGTACGTGCTGACTTTGCAGCATTTTATGCACATAAAATTTGCTCTCCACTTACTAATCAGTTTGTCTTTCTGAAATATTCAGTCACTAATGACCCAATATAATGCATGAGCCAGAAAATAAAAACAAGAAGAAATGGGGGAATGTAGTGCGGCTGGTTAAAATGATGATACGAGCAGGTGTTTTGAAGGGCTCAGAGGTGTGCAAGCTCTGTCCCCAGACAAACCACAGACAGATGAAAGGATTCTAGAGTGTTATGACAGAAGAAGCTGACAGAGAAACAGTGCAACAGTGCTCAGGGGTGTTGACGGCATTTCATAACTGATCTTGCGTTTCTGAAACAAATTTGATGTGGCAAAGTTCTCACTCTTCGATCTCTGTTGTCCTCCTGCTCTATTCCCTCAGGTGCAGGTGGGAAGCTCTGCTCAGGATCAGCGGGTTGTTGGATATATCGCTTGTACTCATCTGCATGCTATTGAAGGTGGGTGTCTATGCACACACAAATAGAGCAGACAGATTGATATCTCATATATAGTCATAACTGAAACTATGATGTCATAGAGACGTAAATGGTCAGTTTGCACACAAATGTTAAATCTGTCATCATTTACTCACCCTCATGTCTTTGTCCACACACTGGAAGTCAATGGTAACCTGAACTCGGGAGACAGACAACACAACAGTGCTTTCAGATTCAGATAATTTTATTTCAGTCTCATCGAGTTTATAGTATCTATGCTTCCTTCAAATACACATTGCAATTCAATGTTAGCCAGAACAAAATGATTATATATTATACATGGTTTTCTAAGCTCACTGTACATTATATAAATACACACATCCTGTGAGAGCACTAATTTAATGAGCAAATAAATGTACAGCCATTTGCATTTGCACCACGCATGGAAAATGTGTAAGACTGCACTGTTGCATTTTTAATAACTGAGGCTTATTTTGCTGTGTTTATATAAGCTGTTTGATCGGTTACATCAAGGAGCTGTAAAGACCGTTACATGGTGTGGATGGAGACTCGAGGTCTATAGAAGAGTCTCTTACAAAACAAAAACAAACACTCTCTTTTTGTTCTTTGTTCTGTGATCTCTGCGCCATCTGTCATAGGAAATCAACATGTGCCGTTGTGAATAATTAAAGGTGTCATATGATGCGATTTCAATATTTCCTTACTTTTTAGAGGTTTACAAGCTCTTTGTGCGTAAAAAGAAGATCTGCAAAGTTGCAAAAACTAAAGACTCAAATCCAGAGAGATATTCT
Source organism: Carassius gibelio (assembly GCF_023724105.1). Lineage (NCBI taxonomy): Eukaryota > Metazoa > Chordata > Actinopteri > Cypriniformes > Cyprinidae > Carassius > Carassius gibelio. The sequence goes on along the minus strand of NC_068420.1, from coordinate 9,751,950 downwards.
TTATAAAAGTTAAGACTCAGCCCATCTAAAACAGCTTGATTTAACACACCCCCACATATCTACATCACTGTGTGGGAAGATTTGTATAATGCCGCCCAAATGTTCACGCAAAGAAAGAAAGCATAACTTTTATTCTCGCTGTTGCCTCCGCTGCTATGTCTTGGAGAAGCTGCATTTTTCTTTGTGAAAGAGAAACTACTTTCATTGGCCTTCCAAAAGAGGACACAACTAGAAATCAGTGGTTAAGTTGTATTTACAACACTGTTACAGAACAGTTCAACCCAAATATGTGTGCAACACAATTTACGGAGGATGAGGACTGTTTCTTGTTCAGACCGATGAGCTTTGTAAAAAAAACCTATGCCTTTCTGAAAGGCAGGGCATAGAGGAGAAACAATAATGTACAGCATGTGGACAGTAATGTATTTTTGCCCTTAAACTGCATAAACACATTTCATTACACCAAATACACAAAATAATGTTATTCTTAGCAAAATCATATGACACTCTTTGTTGAACCAAAAAAATCTGATTTATTCCTATTTAATGATACACACTGTTTTTTATTATTATGCAAGTATGAACTAAACCACATAATTGCATTTTCAGAAAGACCAATAGCATGAAGTTTATCTAAAAGTGAATATTGATCAACTAAATCATAAGCTTTGGATAAATCAAGAAAAATAGCACCTGTGAGTTTACCCTCATCGACAGCTGTTGAGTAGTAGTAGTATTAATAATATTAATTATTATCATGCCTGTTAATAATTTAATATAATATAATATAATACAGTATTTTATTATTATGAATTATATATTATTAATTATTATGTTTTGTTAACATTACAATTTATTTTCCTAAATTTCATATATATCTATATATATATGATTCCTATATTAAAATATTATATCCATATTAAAAATATATCAAATATATATAAAATATTATATAAAGAATATTATAATATATACAAGTTAATGATAATTTCAGTAATAATATATGTTAAATCAATTAAATTTTTATATGTGAAATTAGACATTTAGTGCCCGTCCGGAGCTATTTTTCCAGTCAGGACCACAAGCTTGAGTGGCTTTTTCAGATTTTATCCTGACACACACTCGTAACCCCCCGGTGGTGTTGCTGTAGCCTGACTGGTGCGGTGATGTCGAGTGATCCTGACAGGTTTGTCCTGACCCCACTGCTCGTTTGCCGTACCTCTGAGTAGATTTCCACACAGAGCAGGGAGTGTTCATGTGAGTGTTCATGTGCAACCCGTAGAAAACGACTCCTCTTTGCTTTATCTCAGTATCTTGTGTCATGCACGCACACCCGATTCACCACTTCACATGCAAGGCCTGTGACATCACTGCATGTTGACCCCTGTTCTCCACGCCGATTAATCAACGTGTCCCACTCGCCCACAGGGTCCCGGTTCCCATGGCGACATGCTCTCACGATCCTGGCGTCAGCCCTATTTAAAGCTCACGGTCTATAGCGCTCATTTTTTACGAAGACACTCTTACTATTCTGGGATCCACCTACGCCTCTGTGTGTCTGCCACCCATTCTAATTATAGAGCAGGGGCTATTTCAGGAGGATAAATGAAACATGAGGGAACGAGGCAAGAATCGGGGATGAAGGCAAGAGAAACCTAATTATGCTGGAGATGATGCTGGACAGGGACTTTCAGGGACAAGAGTGGTTCAGTTAACAGAGGAGGCAGCTTCGTCTCTGGATATTCTCAATCGCGTGTTTTCGCCTGTCACACTCTCTCTGTGTGTGTGTGTGTGTGTGTTATAGACTTTGACAGTGCGGAGGTGGATTTAAGTTATTCTCCTGATATACACACATGTATATGAGGCCGTTCACTTGTCTTGGACACACTGAAATGTGGTTTCTTATGCTGTATAGAGATTTCAGAGAGATTACATGATTACATATGATTATTGTTTTGGGGCCTGGAAATGCAGGAAATTTTCCATTATTCCATAAGATCACTTATTTTTGTTCACAAAGACTTCATTTGCATGTCAAGTATTAATTTAAAGATGTTTATATACTTGTACTGGAAAATAAAATAAAAGTACTAAAGAAGATATAAAAATGTTTTCAGTGCATGAAACATTTAATGCCATATCTTTATTTAACACTTTCTACTATGATTTAAAACTTTTCAAGACCTTCATTTTCAGAAAGGAAAATACAAACGTACAGACACCTTATAATATTATTGTTTGTATTTTATTTTATATGTTGTTATACAAGTTATACTTTTGCATTTTTTTCATTTTTTTCATTTTTTCATTTTGTTGTAATTTAATTATTTCTATACTTTATTCTAAATAAGACAATATTAATGGCACACATACACTACCATTTAAAAGTCTAGGGTCAATAAAATGTTTTTTTTTTTTTTTGTGTAATGCATTAAATTGACAGTAAACTTGACAGTAAAGACATTTACAGTACAGTGTTACAATGTTTTTTATTTTAAATAATCACCACTGTGAATTTTCTATTCATCAAAGAAGTCTAAAAAAATGTGTCATGGTTTCCACAACAATATTAATCAGCACAGCTGTTTTTTAACTTTGATAATACCATGATAATACCTTCAATACCATGACCGTGGTTTCCTTGAGCAAGGCATCGAACCCCCAACTGCTCCCCGGTCGCCGCAGCATAAATGGCTGCCCACTGCTCCGGGTGTGTGTTCACTGTGTGTGTGTGTGTGTTCACTGCTCTGTGTATGTGCACTTCGGATGGGTTAAATGCAGAGCACAAATTCTGAGTATGGGTCACCATACTTGGCTGAATGTCACGTCACTTAACATAATAACAGTAAATGTTTCTTGAGAAGCAAATCAACATATTATAATGATTTTAGAAATTCCTGAATGTGACACTGTAGACTGGAATAATGATGCTGGGAATTCAGCTTTGCATCAAAGGAATACATGCATTTTAATATATATTCGAATAGAAAACAGGTCCTTTAAATGATAATAATATTTCTTAATATTAATGTTTTTATTGTATTTTTCATTGAATAATGCAGCCGTGGTGAGCATACAAGGCTTCTTTCAAATTTTTTACCAACCCCAAACTTTTGAAGTAGTGTATATTGCAAGTTAACCAAATTTTACCATATATAAAATAACTGACTATAGTTTGGCCAATCAGAAACAAGAAATCAAGTAATCAGTAACTGTAGTGTAGTAACTGGTGCATAATCAGTAACTGTAGTGTAGTAACTGGTGCATAAATTACACACTGCTGCTTTAAGATATTTTTTTAAAGGTAATTGTTTACCACCAGCAACACACATAGTTCTAACTTCAGCAGCCAAGAGAAATGCAATTAAATTGCTGTTCTTTTTCTCTTCTCTCTCTCTCTCTCTTTCTCTTCTACACCTTCCCCTGTCAGCTCCACCAAAGCAGAGGGGACATTTAACAGAGGATCTACTCTGTTCCTTTGCTTCACTGCTCTTTCGCACTCCTCCTGTCTCTGTTTTCCCACCCTAGCCTCATTAAATCTCTACATCTGCCATAACTGCCTCAGAACGAGTCGTGAAAATGTGATAGACTGGAGGCACCTCAGTGTGACGCTATTTCATTTTATTACATTGAAATCAAATGAGCTGTTTTGCACTATGCGCTCTGTGCACAGTTTATTTAATAAGACCCACCATAAAATGAAATCCAGGGTTTTATTACATTTGAGTTCTCAGGTATTGTTTGTGTAAATCTGTCTGCCTCTCTCAGGTGATTCATCGGTGCGCTGCGAGCAGTTGGATATGCTGCTGGAGTGGGGAGCAGAGTTCAAGAGAGCCACCTCGGGTCCCTCAGATGAGGAGAAGGTTCTGGAAGATCAGGTGGCCTTCGATGTCATCCTCGGAGACCTCAACTTTGACAACTGCTCCTCAGGTACCAGCATTATCTCCTTACAAAGCCCTGGGAATTTTATAATAAAGTAATAAACAACAAAATTGATTATATCTTTAGCTACAGTACTTACAGATAAGTATATGTATCAGCTGGGTTTGACATATTTTAGCATTTTTTAACTCATACCATGATATTTACCCCCCAAAATACTCATGTCTTGAAACATTGAAAAAATGCAGCAAAATCAATATTAGAAAAGCCACTAATGTGTAAATATTTATGTTTGTGTACATGTGTGCGTGTGTGTGTGTGTGTGTGTGTGTACACATATATATATATATATATATATATATATATATATATATATATATATATATATATATATATATTAGTGCTGTCAAAATTAGCGCGTTAACGCATTCGATTAATTTGAAATATTTAACGCGTTAAAATAAAATAACGCAATTAACGCGGTTGCAGTTTTTTTTTATTTCCAGTTGTGGCCTATGTGTGTTCAACGTGCAAAGAAATATGGATAAGACCAAGGAAGGACTTTTAGACGGAAAGTTTCAGTATAAAACTCTGCCGGATTACTCTACAGTCTGCCACAAGAAACATTACTCTTCATTTAGTCTGCCACAAGAAACAGCAACATTAAAATCATGAACTCAAATGTCATTGTTTAAAAAAAAAAAAAACAATGACTGTTGTAACAGTGCGTAAATCAGACCTTTCTGTAACGCTAACGTTAATAAGCTTAAACGAAATAATTTTGTAGCGGAGTATTTTTTGTACACAGTGCCGCGAACTGTCAATCACTCCTGTGCGCGTGCATCACTGTCCTCCTCACAGCTGCAGCAACTTGCGCTCTCTCTCTTCATCAAGCTTTAAAACAAAAAGGGGACAAAAAGATCATATTGTCTTTGTGCATAGGCTATAGATTAATTAGATAAATAAATATCTAAATTTGTGCCTTGCCGTCTACGGTATTTTTTTAGAACTTAGAAAAAAGATGCTGCAGCCAATGAGCAGCCAGCGGGGGCTGCAGGACGACTCAACCTCCGCAGACAGTTTTTAATGTTTATCAGACAATAAATACTCAAGATTTTGCTTTAGTATAACTCACAACGAGTTTCACACACCTTCTCCGGCCACGTTGAGTTGTTGACACTTAACAGCTGGAAAAGCAACACATGCGCTATTCACTTGTATAACTTAAGGGTGAATGGGTAATGCAGTTTCTGCTCTCGGTGGGATGAATTAGGAAGCTTGCATTGTGAAGGGCGCTCTGAAAATCGGCGGTGCAGGTAAAAGATTAAAACCTCTATTAAAACAGATGTCCAAATGAGCGTACCGGTACGCTACAAGCACGTTCTGGGCGCACGGAGAGGTGGCGGTACGCTCAAGAGCTATATTTGTAAGTGGCGGTACTGAGTACTGGTGCCTACTGGCCCACTTAAAGCACTGGCAATGACTATACTTTGGAATTTTTTTGCAGTCCACTTAGAATTCAACATGGAAATCATTTTGTTTTTTTTTTCATTGGCATTGATTGTTTTGAAATTCAAATGGTACTTACATGCCTGTGTTTTTATTTCTGTAATAAATATGGCTTTCAAGCCAACAGTTAATTTGGAGGATATTGATGGTTTATTGCAGGTATGTTGTTTACATGAGAAAATCTGTGTTACAAGTTAAACAAAAATTCCAATAAACAATCATATTTTGAATTTAAATATTTTGAATTTAAATTTAAATGTCTTGAGTTTACATTAATTATTTACATTTTACATTTACATATCCAAAAAGTTTCAGTCTTTTAATTGCGATTAATCGCGATTAATCGCGATTAATTTTTAAAAATTGTGCGATTAATTAGTTAATTTTTTTTAATCGATTGACAGCACTAATATATATATAAATTTACTACAAAATATAAATTATATGAATATATATATATATATATATATATATATATATATATATATATATATATATATATATATATATATATCCTATATTTTATTTATATACTATATTTTATGGTAATAAAATATTATATTAAATATAATGTGTGTTTGCATATATAGCCATTTTACTGTATTGTATTTTACTATATTATATATTATACAATATTTTATTTATTTTAATATATAATACAAAAATAAAATAAAAACTTAAACAAAATATTTCTTTATTATTAACATAAAATATATATATTTATTGTATTACCATATTCTATTTATATTAAAGCTGCAGTCTGTAAATTCTGTCTCTTTGTCGCCATCTATGTTTGAAAACCTGGGATTGCAGGTCTTTGCGGAATTATATTCCATGCGTGGGTTGTGATCCAGTGCAGATTAATCTGTTTCTGTCAGTTACTGCGCCGGTGTGGATTTTCACTGTATTTAGTAATCACAGATTCTAGCATATGTCTTGGAATATATGACCCAAATAAGAATAAGAATAAGTAACAAATCTGCTATGCTTTGTTCTGACCAACTGAGGAAAACATTATTGCGCTACCAATTGATTGATTAGCTCATAGCACATCAAACTCTTCAAGTTATTATTATACTTTATTCTCAAATGAATAATGTTAACAACATCAGCATTGCATGACTGACTATGAGTATAGTGTGTATTAGTATGTCGATTTCAATTTCTGTACAGTCTAATCTCTAATTGTCTCATCATTCGAATTTCATATTAAGCAATTCTTTTTACCCAAAAAAGCAAACTATGCTCCGATTAAACTGATTGTCTTTAAAATACACATCTTGTTTAAACCCAGGCTATCTGTAATCAGAAGCACATAAAAAAATGGAATTTAATTTAATTCACGTGTTTCATATAAAGTTTCTTGATTACAGTCCACAATCAAAGTAGTTTTTTTTTTGATTTAATTATTTCAGCTGCTGTGGGAATAGGCTATAATTGTATGATCCGCAGGATCCTCACATGCGATAGCCTAGTATCCAGGACAACTTATTTGTGTTTACAGACGTTACATAATGACACAGTGCCATGCACGAATTTCCTGCAAAAACCTCAATTGTAACAATTAGAAAACATTATTAGAACTTAATCCTTGTGAATCGAGCTAAAGTAAGGCGATGGCTTCGAACACTTATGTACTTGCTCAAATATTGATTTTGGATAATTTTTTAACCAAAAAAACTGCAGCTTTAAATTTCCATATTGAATATGAGTATATAGCCATTTTATTAAATGTTATTCAGTATATATATATATATATATATATATATATATATATATATATATATATTTGTAATAAAAATGACAAAATGTGGAAAAACTTGGCAGACATTGTTTATTATGTTTACAATAAACAGTTCTTCTTGTAAATTATAGTTTTTTTTTTCAGTTTTCATTTTTTTTTTATATTTTAATTACTATTAATAATAACAATATTTTAATCTTTCACAGTTTCTTTTTGAATGTATTTATACTTTAGAGTTAGAACTATGCATTTTACAAAAATAATACTGTATAACAATAATATTCAGCTTGTTGTGTATGACCAGAAGGAGGCAATATAACCCTTTCTGAAAGACTCTTTCTTTCTTTCTTTCTTTCTTTCTTTCTTTCTTTCTTTCTTTCTTTCTTTCTTTCTCTCTCACACGGTTTCTGTTTGTGTCTTTAGAGGATAAGCTGGAACAGCAGCATGCCCTCTTCACTCATTATAAAGACCCCTGTCGTCTCGGTCCTGGAGAAGACAAACCGTGGGCTTTGGGTGAGTTCAGGAAAGACCTTCTGCAGGCAGTGCCACGAGAGCTTGGGTGTTGTGGCTTAGTGGATAGAGATCTTCACTTGTGGTTGACCAATGTGGGTTTTTCAAGAACTGATGCAAATGGTAATATCTAGAAAGCAGCGTGCTGATATGACAGATATGCAATTATTTTCCTATTTAATATATAACATACATATTATCTATAGGCAGTTCAGACACAAAACATTCATCAGCATGTTATATCAACATCAAGATTCAAATGTGAGATTTGAAGGCAATTACTACAGTTATATATATTTGTTATTAAATAGTTTAAATATTGTATTAAAAAATGTAATAAAATATTTCATTATGGCCATTTTAACCTTTTACACACACACAAATAAGATCTCTTATAACATGGCAACAGGCCTTTTTTCGGAAGTGTCTCGATTTCTGTGAGATTTTAAAGTTGCTTCCATGTCAGAGCTAAATGAGTTGTCACACGGCTGTGCTCTCCGCGGCCACACACAGATGGTGCACTAGATGAGCTGGCAGGAGACCATGAGAGAGGTTCTTGCCCAGTCCCGCATCTGAAATAGATCTAACGGAGTGCAGGCCTTTAATGACACTTCTGAATTTAGTGGCCGTCATTTATGGGTGTGTTCCACTTCTCTTTTTTAGCTCACCCTGTTTTTTCTCTCCTCTGAGGTTCAAGGCCTGGTGAGGGAATGGAGATCGACACTCTGAATAGATGGAAAGATAACAGTTTTGTTACTAACCTCTAGAACAGGGGTACTCAACCATATTTAGTCCATGACCCAACCTTTATTTTTTTTTTTGGTTACACAATTTTTGCATCCCATACTAGATTAGATTTCAACTATACCATGGTGTTCTTTTGTATGTATTTTGTTAAAATATTAATTCTATGACTAAATACATTTTAAATGTACTTTATATTTTACTGTCACTTAACAAAAAAGTAGATGTGTTGATTTGACATATATGTGTGTGTGTGTGTATTAGTGCTGTCAAAGGTTTAATCCCCCAAAAAAACATTTTTTCTTTACATAATATGTATTTTTTTTTACTGTGTATATTTATTATTTATATATAAATGCACACACATACAGTATATATTTTTCAATATTTACATGTATATATTTATATTAATATACTTTATATTATATATAAATAGATTTAATATGTAAACATAAGTTTTCTGAAATCCATGCATTTGTGTGCATTTATATATACATAATAACTGGTCACAAAAAATGTAAACAAAACCTTTTTATTTTGGATGGGTTTTATTTTTGGAAACAATTAATTTTGATCACAATTGATCGTTTGTTTTCATTTTTTTTTTTTTTCAAAATCTATTTTAATTGATCTTTACTCTCACTTCACTATTTGATAAAAAAAAACCTGGCTGTGTTTGTTTACAGTGAAAGTACATCTGCAAAACAAGGATTTATCTGACTTCCTCATGAAAAACTTGTTCTGTCTGAATGCGACTATAGATATTCAATGAAGTTATTCATACTTGTTTACCATTTTGTGATTTTGTTATAAATGATAAGCCTTTCTCACTTCAGTAGTCTTCATAGTTTATAGAGGTCCCATAAGAATCCTTAAATAAAGTACAGTAGTCACAAATAGCACCTTGATGGAAAGTACTGTAAGTACAATGGGCCTGGTGAGGATAGGTTATGTGCAGATGACACATTAGATACATTTGTATATCAGAAGCACAGTCGTGACTCATACAGATTTCCCTTGAGCTTATTTTAACTTTGGTGTTACTCTTCAGCGGTCCCAGTCGGTTTTGTCCCTCTAGTTGCTCTCAAGAGACCTTGACTGCACAGAGATGTCAAATATCTGCTACTTGAATGATTTAAGGGTCTTTAAGTGTTTGTACTTTCAGGGTGGAAATGTGTTCATAATCTATATCTTCAGTTCATATAAAAATGATGTGTGTGTTTGCATGTTCATATTATACAGGTACACTGCTGGACACGAGTGGTCTGTATGATGAGGAAGCCAGCTCACCAGAGAGCCTACAAAAGTAAACTAAACACAAACGCAAATATATGTATATAGATTACGCATTCACGACAGACACACTCAGTCAAACTGCATTGGTCTGACAGGGTTATGGAGAATGAAGAGGGGAGAAAAGAGTACTTGGTGTTCCCTTCTAGCAAGAACCATTGTCCCAGCCAGAAGGGGCGCAAAATCCCCCTGAAAGGCAATGGTAGGAGAATCGATTACATCCTTTATAAAGAGGAAGGCCTGCAGCCAGACTGGAAAGTGGTGAGTTCTGATTAATACTACTTCCTTTTTCGAGTGAATTATGCAAATAATAACTAAACACTGTGACTAATATTGACAGGGAATGCAGAAACACAGGACTGCACATGGGAGGTCAATAAACAAATGACCTTTATTTGGAATAAAATATAATCATACTGCCTGTGCTGTATCTGTAGTATAAATTATATATAATTTGCAATAGAACATACTGCACTGGATATCATATCCTACCATTTTTATCTTCTATTTCTATTTTATCTTCTATCTATTTTTTTTTTACTGGATGCCAAATGTATTATAAAAATAGGTCATATGACAGTGTAGCATCCTGCTTTTGAAATATTAACTTTATATTCAAAAATAAACTATTAGATTTGCCCAGTGCTTCTACTGTAAATAAAACAGATGTGTATGTGTGTGTGTGTGTGTATATACTAATAAAAATTACAAAAGCACATAACGAAATTACTTCAAAATAGTTAATGTAGAATTTTAATAAATGCTAAAACAGTATATACAGTAAATAATACTAACTTTATAATTTGCAACTACAAATTTATATCACAAAATTTTGAGAGAAAAAAGTTAGAACTGCAAGTTTAAATCTAGAAATTACTTTTTAAAATTTTCTATTCAGTGGTGGCTTCCCTGGAATTAAATAATTTGTCAAGAAAAAGTTCAAAAGTAATTTAAAACTCTGCATTTTAACATATGAAATAAATATTCAAATGTACTGTATTATATATTAGGTTGACTATTAGTGTGCAGCTGTATTATCTTGGCTTTGTTTATCACACTGGAAAAGTTGAGTGCATGCATTATGGGATATGTTTTGTGTCCATCTTACTGAACATACTTTCATATATGCATTTCAAACCGAATGATTCATTGAACCATTCCTATTACATTTGGAAATAAAAGAGCTTAAAATGTGTGAAATATGATGTTCTTAGTGCCACTGCTCTCAACAAGCCAGCCCAAATGACGTAACAGGCACTGTGCTGTCTGCCCAGTGGCATAACGTTCGGGGAAGGGACAAAGGACAAGGACTGCAAAAGTCCCTGCAAAAACCTCCCTTTTTTGGGGTGCGTCAAAACATGATGAACTTATAGCAACGATAGCCAAAGAGATAAGAGATAGTCAAAAACATCAATTATTGGCAACATTAGGAGCATTTGGCATTTCCATTTAATGTAGGCCGGTTACATTCCAGTTACATTTTTCTTTGGCCTATGATTATTATGAAGTTACCTTTATTATTAATGAATTTGCCCTGCAAAACCGCATAACTGATGTGCTGCGAGGATAACAGAATATAAGGCTATTTACTCCTCAAACTAAATGTTTCAAAAAAGGTATTTTAAAACAGGTCTGTTTTCAATTAAATATAGGCCAATAAATTCCATTATCGGCATATGTTGAAATAGAATCGTCTCTCATCGTCTCTGAGAGAATAATATTAATGATATTAAGATGTTCACCTGCATAATTCTTGTGTGATATCCATTGTCTTGCGTTTATGATTTAAAACAGAAATATTTCCGAAAAAGATAAATGGTATCTGACACATCTGTTTTAATTCACATATTCACAGAGCTATACATTTCTATATGATATATTTCTTGCTGTTATTTTAATATTTATTAAAAACTTGATTTTCACCCCTCAAAGGATATAGAGGAGTTCAGCTTCATCACTCAACTTGCTGGATTGACTGACCACCTCTCAGTGGCTGCAAGATTGATTGTGTCAACTGGAGAAGAGGAGACTTAGGACCCGGCCATAATTAAAAAAAAAAAAAAATCAATGCCACGAAGAAAGAGGTGAGAGGCAAAGCGAGAGAAGTGAGTGAAAGGAAAAACAGCAGGAGGAGGCATTCGTCAAACTTCCCGACAGATGAGGGCAGGGTGATTGAGAGGGTTGGTAAGTCATAAAAAACGATGGATGAGATAGATGGAGAACACAGACAAGAGATGGGGTGAAGGGAAGGAGAAAACCACCAATCAGCTCAAAGCAGCATAAAGGTGTGTGATTTTGTGGACCTTGGTTCTCCATCCACCCCAGGACTCTGTGTTTACATCTGAACTGAAGAACAAAATTAAAGATTTACTCACCTTTGCACTTCTGAAGCTTCTCTGGGGCCCTTCAAGGGGCAGAGGCCATTTTCTGGTGCCATGACCCGGATATCCGAATGAAGGCTGTTGCATGGAAGAATGCATACATTGACTATTCCGGTTGTCCTGTCACACAATAGGGACAAGGATGTGTACGTCTGTGTGTTTAAAGTTCCACCGCAAGATCTATCCCTCAGCATTCTTCAAAAGACCTCAGCAAGTGTCTTTCTTTTCTAAAGTCTTTCTAAGGTTTCTATGGCCTTGCGCCATCTTTTTAGGGAGTTTATATACTGATATACAATACTGATCAAGGTTGCATTGTATGGCCTCATGTAACACTAAGTTAAATGATTGAGAACATGTTTTGTTGACCGCTGGGATATCAAGTCCTGAAGTATGGCAGGGGATGTCATCGCTCAAAACTATGGGAAAACTGAGCAATTAATGGGGATTCAACCTCAGACTGTTGGTAGATGCATGTTTCTCAGTGCACTGCCATGTTTGTCATGGCCTGCATGTTTGACGTGAAATCCTGTGACGCAATCAACACAGGGTATTTTTCGCACACAAGCCCCCTCCCCTAACACTTTTCCTTCTTGCAGTATTGCTGTGGCTCAATCACAGGAGAATGATGTCGTAAAGGGCATCGCATTTACACTGTTTACATATTTGAGCCAAGATTGTCGTCCCCTGCAAATGTTTACACACTTATCAGGCAATGGTACCCCAAGAACTACCCCAGGTAGACCCACTGAAGCTCGCTCTTCATGTGTTAACACAATTGCTTTTATACTCTCTAAAATTCTCTTGTTATAAGTTGTTATTATTGCTAATATTGTTATTATTATCATTATTCTTATGATTAATATGATTCGTAGATTTGACATGTGCTTTTTACAAATGACTACATTCCCCATGATGCTTTAATCTGCTTTTTGCTGTGTTATAGGTTTCAGCAGTGTAGTGTAGAGCTCCGCCCTGTTTTGACTGACAGACTAATTGGCCAATCAGTATGCCTATAAACAACTTTAGAACTAAATGCTGTGTTCCGTTCAGTTCTGAATGCGCTAGGGAATGCAACTGAAGCACCAGATCCAAAAGGCATTATATGTGTTTTTGCATATGTATTCTCTGTAGATGAGGAAATACATGCTAAAATACTAAAATAATAACAGAACATATTTTTTCATCAATGGTTTGAAAGGTTTTGAGCATGGAGAGTAACTCTTAAGAGTTGGATCTTGTTAGTGAATCAGCATCAAACACGATAGATACTTTTTGGTCAGTCAAAAACATATAGTGCATGCATTGAAGTCCGGTTCCTGAATAATTGACTCTTTTGAGCAATAAAGTTGAAAAAATTGACTGTTTTCGATTGACCAAAAATAACTTATTCAAAAGCTTCACTTATATACATAGCTGATTCACTAAAAAGAACAGACTCTTAAGAGTTAGTGTTCATGACAACGTCTAGTTAAAAAACACATTTTACATGAGTTTTGTCAGTATTTTATAAATATTAATAAATAAAAGATTTCATGTTTTTGTTTATTTTTTAATTTTTATTTACTATAGCCTACAAGGTCAGAAAAAAAGAACTGAAAAGTCATTAAAAAGTGCGTAAAAATATTTGTACATTTTATTGTATTTATTCAGCAAATCATTTTATTTGTTTAATGGAATAAGTTTGTGGTTGGAAGCCAGTGATAGAAACATCCCACGTCAAACTTTGGATGAAACGCAGCACTGATCTAGTCCCAGTGCACCCTCAAGCCACTAATTTTAATCTTGCACATCATTCTTCAATCAGGTCAGTGTGCCATAATAATTAACCCTATCCAGACCCACCAGTACTAATGCCTATAAGGGAGCACAGGTTATGATTCTGATTATCTCTTGGTAACCCATGTTCATTTAATTTGAAATAAAGCTCTTCCTATCATATCTAAACTGACGTCATTTTTCAAGGACACTGTCAAAGGGTCAGACAGGGAGGGATGTAGTAGAGATGCATGCAGTTAAATAATGAAGCTTCACAATTTCTCACTCTCATGGCTGTAAATTTAAGATCTTACTGTTCTCTATATATTGTTTTCGAAACTATGTACTTTTTGTTGTTTTTTCTCTTTTCTTTTAAATTTCGAGGAATGCTGCTTGCTTCAAGCTTTCAGCTGGTCAGGCTCTCAAGGGGAAACATGGAAAGGGAAAAGCTTTCTCAGTGTCAGCTCTTTTTAAATGCATCTTGGTTCTGCTTTTTATTAAAAAATCCCTCTGATTCAAAGTGTGTGTTTTTATTATTAGTTAAAAATATGTTAAGAGTTTTGTTTTACATTTTACCAGTGGCATTACCACACCATATAAATATATATGATTTTTTTTATATATATGTATGTATGTATGTGAATATTTATATATATATATATATATATATATATATATATATATATATATATATATATATATATATATATATATATATATATATATATATATATATATATATATATATATATGGTGTTTCTTTGATGAATAGAAAATATTTATTCAAAATAGAAATATTTTGTAACATTATAAATGTCTCTAATGCCATTTTTGATCAATTTTATGTATCCTTGCTGAATGAAAATATAAACTTATTTATATATATATATATATATATATATATATATATATATATATATATATATATATATATATATATATATATATATATATATATATATATATATATATATATATATATATATATATATATATCTTACTAAGTAATGGTAGTGTATTTCCAAAATGTAACACTTTAAATTAAAAGTAATCCCGCATAATTGTGTACTGTCCAAAGCTTTAATTTTACTCATTCTGTATTTCTGAAAAAATTCCACAGGAAGCAGATTACAAGGTTGAACCAATGAGTGTTGAATGCAACATCATTTTAGGAAGAACCTGTTGTAACAAATGCTTCAAAAGCAGACCGTCGTATATCTCCTGTAAACAACTAGACACCTAACTGGTTTTAGGATGGTTGGCTATGCACTTATTCAGGTTTCATACAGTAGAAACACGAGCCATTTATAAAATTCACACATTTGAATTCAAGTATATCAATACATTTACATAAGTATACATTTACTTCACCCTCAATTACCACAAACAGGCTATTATTTTCTTCTTCTTAAAATTAAAGTAAAAATAATCTCTCTAAAATGTGTTTTAAATAGTTATGTTTATTATGTTCAGTCATTTTATGTTGTATCCAGCCCAGGTTTTCATGATTAAACACATAGCAGCAGAATAAATGGCTTGTACTGTAGCACTGCAAGTGTTTGCTGTTCGAACAGAGCAAGAGCTCTTATTATGACTGATATCATTTGTCCTGATCTTAATTATAGACAAAAAGAAGATGTGATACTAGCCGCGACATTTACTTTCTTACAGGCTCCATGATCTAAATTAATTGTTTTAAGCTGTGAACCTATGTTGGCATTTTTTAGGCTCTTTTATTTATTGAGCCACGCAAGTACACACCCACACACACACAGACACACACACACACACACACACACACACACTGCTGTTCAAACCTTTTGGATTAGCAAGTTTTTGCATTTATTTGAATGCAATTTTTTATTGAAATTTAAAATAACAGTTTTCTATTCTAATATACTTTAAAATACAATTTATTCCTGAGAAACAAAGCTCAATTTTCAGCATTATTATTCTCAGTGTCACATGATCCTTCAGAAATAATTCTAATATGCTGATTTATATTCAAAACAGTTGTGCTTCATATTTTTGGGGGACCTGTGGTACTTTTTTTCATGGATTCATTGATAAATAAAAAGTTAAAAAGAACAGTGTTTATTCAAAATACAAATGTTGTTACAATTTAGACCCACTATTCAAAAGTTTGGGGTCAGTAAATCTTTCTCCTTTTCTTCTTCTTCTTTTTCTTTTTCTTCTTCTTCTTCTTCTTCTTCTTCTTCTTCTTCTTCTTCTTCTTCTTCTTCTCTTCTTTTGTGATAAATTAATATTCAGCAAGGATGTTAAATGGATAAAACGTGATAGTTAAGACTTCTATTTTGAATAAATATTTTTATACTTTTTATTCATCAAAGAACCAAAAAAATACTGAGCAGCACAACAGTTTAAAAATGGATGATAATAAAGTAATGGCTGATGAAAATTCAGCACTGTGTCACAGAAATAATTATGTTTTAAAGTAGGCTATATTAAAAAGGAAACCAATATTTGTATTTATGTATATATTGTATTTTGATCAAATAAATACGGCCTTGATGACCATAAGAGACTAGTAAAAAAAAAAACATAAAAATATCTAATACCCAAACTTTTGAATGACAGTGTATATATAAAAATCTATATTAATGCACCAGTTAATGCACACACAGCAAAATAAAAAAGAAAACATAAACATCGCAAGCAGTGTAGATTAATTCGACAATAACTTACTCATATGACTCAGTTCATTTAATAAATCATTCAAAACTAATCAAGAGAGCCAATCTAAATGATTCCTTCACTGAACAAATTTACTGGATCAGCTTAATTGTCATGGTTGCTAAACTGCGATATTAATGCCAACTAATGTACAGCTTATTAAATTGCCCCAATAGATCTTCATGAACGAGTTTCCCTGATAGGACTGTTTACCTGATATAACATTCAGTACTAAAGTACTGGTCTTGTGCACGACAGGAGCACTTGCTTCCATTTCAGTCAACCTTAACTCTAGTTCTTCAAAAGCTACAGATAATGCAGCAGCTTGTCAATTTTAACACTGCATGTAGCGCTTGAGGTGTCGATATGCACATTTCCTCTCTCAGTGATCTCATTTCGCATTTTCCTGTTTCGCTATTGTAATATTTTAGTTTCTAGTCACTATAATGCACTCCCTGTACTAAAAAAAAACCAAGATATAATTCCAAAAATACAAACGGTTAAAGGAACTAAAACTAATAGTCTGCCTAGGCATGTTGATCTTTTTCTGCAAAATTGGTGAAATGAAAACAGCCACAATGTAACATTAGTTGGTCATGTAGATAGAGAATATCTATGCAATAACCTGAATTTAGTATCTTCTTACTTTGTTGCAACTCAAAGTTGTTACTGTAGCTGTGGAGGTAGAACTGTGAAGAACTAGTGATTTTGTGTTTATGTATCCAATGTTGTTATTCTTTCTTGACTGCATCAGTAACTTCTCAGCTACTCTTTTAGTTTAAATGGTCATAATAATAATTTTGGTCATAAAGAGGAAAGCTATTGACAGGCGATGAGTGAAACAGCATTTCAGTCAAACCCCCTCTGTCATATTTTAAGTACTAGTTTAAACAGGTTAATGCATTTTGACATGAACAGGCCTTAGAAATGACCACCTCTTATGCACTTGGTTCTGCAAGATATATTTTTATTTGAGAAATAGTACATGTTTGTAGGATAGCCTGTAGATAAAATCAGGGAACTGTAGGCCTTTATTAAGCCTTAATTAGACCTCTAGGACTCTGAAAGCAAGGCTCTTCATGGTACAGGAAAAACACACTGAGAATGAACTTTCATGTTTTGTGATACAATTAAAATAATATATGTGGTGTTTTGACATGGGCTTTTATAAACAGACCAGCTGGCAGGGCTCCACCATTAAAGAGATGCCATGAGTTTGGAGATAACAGTTGCAGGTCAAGTGGGGGAAGACTGAAAGATAACCATATTACTGCTTACTTGTGAAAAAAATTATATGACAGTGTTACGATGGAGATGTACAGCTGGCATCTCACCTGTATTGTCTTGAACAATATAGTCTAATCTTTGGGATCTGGAACTTCCCGACTTGAGAGATTTTTTTTTTTTTTTTTTTGCCAACCGAGAGGACTTTTTTCTACAATATAGAGAAGTTAAAACTGTAATTTCTATCTAATATGTCACTGATATCATGTAGCATAGTCTTACATGTATCATATGCTTTAATTAAGTTAGTTTCCCCCTGGAAATTAAAACAGAATTAAATCTTCTTTCTAATATATTGATATGTTTGTGTGTTAATGACAACCAATATAATGTTACATAATAATGCATTGCAACGTAAGACAAGTACACTTTGAAAGTTATTGTAACATTTTCTATGTCTTTTATTATTTAGCCTATTTTACTGCTGTCTCAGCTACAATACACGAAGAAGCTTTAAAAAGTCCCTCCGATAATTCCCTTGCATTTTCCAATACAAATTACCAATAGGCTATTAAAGGGATTCCTTTGAAGCTTGACAAAAAACAACAAAGGGATACCTTTGTTACATAATCTAAAAAAGTCCACTGGGAATTGCTCGGATAAAATTAGTAATGGATGCTAAGTTATTTCCTTTTGATAAGACATGATTTAAAATCACATTAGCTGAATAGTTCTGGAGAATACAAAACTGATCTGTGAATCATCAGGAATGTACCTTAACATAATTGGTTCAAACATACTGACATATACAGGTGCTGGTCATTTAATTAGAAAATCATCAAAAAGTTGATTTATTTCACTAATTCCATTCAAAAGGTTAAACTTGTATATATTATTCGTTCATTACACACAGATTGGTATATTTTAAATGTTTATTTACTCAAATTTTGATGATTATAACTGACAAGGAAAATCCCAAATCCCAAAATTCAGTCTCTCTGAAAATAAGAATATTACTTAAGACCAATACAAAGAAATGATTTTTAGAAATCTTGGCCAACTGAAAAGTATGAACATGAGAAGTATGAGCATTTACAGCACTCAATAATTGGTTTGGGATCCTTTTGCCTGAATTACTGCACCAATGCGGCGTGGCATGGAGTCGATCAGTCTGTGGCTCTGCTCAGGTGTTATGAGAGCCCAGGTTGCTCTGATAGTGGCCTTCAGCTCTTCTACATTGTTGAGTCTGGCATATCACATCTTCCTCTTCACAATAACCCGAAGATTTTCTATGGGGTTAAGGTCAGGCGAGTTTGCTGGCCGATTAAGAACAGGGATTCCATGGTCCTTATACCAGTTACTGGAAGCTTTGGCACTGTGTGCAGGTGCCAGGTCCTGTTGGAAAATGAAATCTGCATCTCCATAAAGTTGGTCAGCAGCATGAAACATGAAGTGCTCTAAAACTTTCTGGTATCCAGCTGTGTTGACCTTGGACCTCAGAAAACACCAAACCCCAAACCATCACTGAATGTGGAAAATTAACACTGGACCTCAAGCAACGTGGATTGTGTGCCTCTCTCTTCTCTTCCCTCCAGACTCTGGGACCCTGATTTCCAAAGGAAATGCAAAATTTACTTTCATCAGAGTCTTTATTTGTATTTAGCCCAGGCGAGACGCTTCTGACGCTGTCTGTTGTTCAAGAGTGGCTTGACACAAGGAATGCGACAGCTGAAACCCATGTCTTGCATACGTCTGTTTGTAGTGGTTCTTGAAGCACTGACTCCAGCTGCAGTCCACTCTTTGTGAATCTCTCCCACATTTTTTAATGGGTTTTGTTCCACAATCATCTCCAGGGTGCGGTAATCGCTATTGCTTTAAACCCTTTTTTGTACCACATCTTTCCTTCCCTTTGCCTCTCTATTAATGTGCTTGGACACAGTGCTCTGTGAACAGCCAGCCTCTCTTGCAATGACCTTCTGTGTCTTGCCCTCCTTGTGCAAGGTGTCAATGGTCATCTTCTGGACAACTGTCAAGTCAGCAGTCTTCCCCATGATTGTGTAGCCTACACAACTAGACTGAGAGACCATTTAAAGGCTTTGCAAGTGTTTTGAGTTAATTAGCTGAATAGAGTGTGGCACCAGGTGTCTTCAATATTGAACCTTTTCACAATATTCTAATTTTCTGAGATAAGGAATTTGGGATTTTCCTTAGTTGTCAGTTATAAACATCAAAATTAAAAGAAATAAACTTTTGAAATATATCAGTATGTGTGTAAAGAATGAATATAATATACATGTTTCACTTTTTGAATGGAATTAGTGAAATCATTTGATGATATTCTAATTATATGACCAGCATCTATATATAAATTGTATATTTGATGTGCTTCATATGTGGTTTTAAAAAAGGAGCTTCATGACATGCACACACAAAGTTGCTGAAGTGTGTCTGCTGAAAAACTGTTTCGTTATGATACAATGTAAATGCGTATGAGTCAGAGGACGTTAAACTCATCTCCGTCCATTCAATGTCCAACAGGTGTGTGAGAGATTTGGTTTCTTTTAATTGTCAGCCAAAAAAAGAGTGTTTTCTAGCTGAGGAAGGGGCATTTGAATCTTAAGTGAAACTGGCCATGTGTGTCTAAAAACGAAAATGTCAGAAGTTCACACTATTAATGTTACCGATTACATTTGTCATGCATTCATATCTCTTTCGAAAGAGGATGTGATACTTGATGGGACATTTTTGCCTTCTAAATGTGGTGCCAGCGTGTCTTTAAGGATGTTTATAAAGGCAATAACTTTTAACAATTAGGTTTATGCTAATTAGACAATTTTTTCATTCAGAATCACAATGAGATGCTAATGTCAAAGATACATATGCATGAAATCACATTTTAAATATAAAAGGTATTTATTCTATCAATAAAATATATGGTTGTTGTTGTTGTTATTATTATTATTATTATTATTCTAGGCATCACAATGTCTATATATAGCTCATTCATTCTTTCATTCTATTAGTAACAAAATACAATAATAAAGTTGAAGTCAAAAAATATCTAATTCAGGTCAGTAAAAAATAAACAATAACATGCATTTCATATGAACCCTCTTATTTTGGTAAAATAATTAACAATTTGTAGATTCTGTCAACTTTTGACTTCATCTGTATATGTTTATAATATTTGGTTAATTTCTTCTTCCTTTTCATTACCTTATATACATTCAATCACAATTTCTATAAAATGTATTTATTATAACAATAATAAAATATCATTTTATTATGTTGTCCGAACAGACAACACAGCGACCGTGGCATACACCTACCAAAAATGTAGTCTGCTCTCCCGTTGTCCCTGTAGTCCCAACTCCTCCTTTGGAATCGGAAGGTTCCAGGCCTGCTCAACTGTACAGCTGACGAGCTGTCTTGAGCAATGATCCTGGGAGAATGGCGACTCCATCCTCTGATGGTCCATCTGATTTGGAGATTGTTCAGAGCCGCTCAGGTAGACCTGTTTGCTTCTACAGAGACCTCTCACTGCCAGCTGTTCTGACATGCATTTCCCCCAGTGAGTCTTCTCGCGCAGACACTGTGCAAAGTCTGGGAGGAAGAGGAGCAATCTTGCTAGTGGCGTTATATTGGCCCACTCTTATTCAGTTCCCTGAACTAGAGCTCCTCATGACAGCCCCTCTTTGGCCGATTCCTATGAGGAAGGATCTACTGACTCAGAGACAGGGGCACTGTTTGGCATCTGCATCCAGACCTTTGGAAACTCCATGTCTGGTCCCTGGATGGGACGCTGAGGTTCTAGGTGACCTACCTCAGGAGGTAGTGAACACCATCACTTCAGCAAGAGCACCGTCTATGAGACATGCTTACGCCTTGAAGTGGAACCCGTTCATCAAGTGGTGTATTTTTTTCCCGAGAAGACCCCCGAAGATGCCCTATTGTGGTCGTGCTTTCCTTTTTGCAGCAAGGGTTGGAGCGAAGGCTGTCTCCCTCCACCATCAAAGTCCAGGTTACCACTATTGCTGCATACCATGACCCGGTGAATGGGAAGTCTTTGGGTAAGCATGACCTCATCATCAGGTTCCTTAGAGGGATCAGGAGGTTCAATCGTTACCGGCCCCCCTCTATACCCTCTCAGGACCTGACTCTAGTGCTAAAGTCACTACAGCAGGGCCCATTCGAACCTTTGCATTCAGTTGAGCTAAAGTTTCTTTCATTGAAAACTCTGCTCCTGCTTGCACTGGCCTCCATCAACAGGGTAGGGTACCTGCATCCATTTTCAGTCGACAGTTCGTGTTGGCATGACTAAAGCCCTGACTTTGCTCTGTGCCATCCAAACATTGAGATGCTACGTAGACCGGATACAAAGCTTCAGGACCACAGACCAGGTCTTTGTCTGTTAAAGAGGCTGGCAGAAGGGGAATGCTTTCTCTAAGCAGGGGATGGCATTTGGATGCTTATCAGGCACATGGTGTGCCTTGCCCGTTCAGGTTGCAATCTCACTCAACTAGGAGTGTTGCATCCTCCTGGGCGCTGGCTTGTGGCATCTTGCTGACAGATATTTGTTAGGGCAACCCCTAACACATTAGCTAGGTTCTATAGCTTTCGTGTAGAGCTGGTATCCTCCTGTGTTCTCACCTCAAACGGGAAATGGCACTGTAAGGCCCCGGTTAGTGTTGGCTTGCTTAAACTGCTCCAGAGTGTCGGTACAGTAGACCCTGTTGAGATCCTCCAAATATATTCATCAAAATTCATGATACTTTTGATGATGCTTTTGTGTTTGGAATGTGAGTCTAATGCATCTAATTTCCATCTAGTATAATTTTTTTCAGTACTTCAGTGTTGTTTTGTTTTTTTTGGCCACTGTAGCGAAAGAGGAAGTGAAAGCTTTGCTGTTAGGACTGTCCCTCAAACAGCCTTTGCCTAAATATGACTTGTGAAGGTCAGAAGAACGTGTGGGATGACAGCAGATACGGCTGGACTTTCTTTCTGTGTGGGTTGAATTCAACCCAAAATCTCCCTCCTCAAAATCCACCCGTAAAGGGATATTCCCTCAAAGAAGAGTCTCTATAAAATCTGCCTCTGTGGACAATGAGCCACACAGCAACAAGTCCAGCCTGAGTGCTTTACCTCTAACAGACTTTCTGGACACCCAGCCAATCTAATACAACACACCGACCAAAATGACTGCTTCTCGCTTCGTCATTTTCACCGCAGTGGTGGTGCTTCTGTGCGCAGTTAGCCTCAGTGAAGGTAAGATGGAGGAGAAAGATAAATTAACATATTGAAAAACAAGCAGTTTAAAACATTTTTTTAAAAATCTGTGCAATGTACAGTCTAGTTGTATTCTGTTTTAACAAAAAACTTGTCTCTATATTCTTTAATCTAGGTTTACGTATTGGACCACAAAGGTGCTGTTTTACCTTTTCAACCCGTCCTGTGCCAATCAAAAGAGTGGTTGAGTACAGCATGACAAGCCAGCAGTGCACCAATGAAGCCGTGCTGTAAGTGTCACAACAATATATCTCTGAAAAATTACAGTAGTGTTATTCTTCTTATTATTATTATTAAAACAATTTTTTTTATAAATTTTATATATTTTATATTTTTAATAACCTTGCATTTGTTATATTCATAATAATAATTATTATGTTTAAACTGGTTGAAACTAATTTGACCAGCAGAGCAATTCCTTTGTGTCTGATGGTATTGAATTTCTCTGAACACAGGTTCAAGACTGTGAAGGGTCATTACGTGTGTGCCAACCCCACTGACTCATGGGTAAAGGAGAACATCAAGATCATTGACAGCAGGAACGTCGGAAGCCAAGGGACCTTGTAATCATGTTGACCTGCGTCCTCCAACTTCTGAACCATTTTGGAAGCACTGGACAAGTGTGGAGTCTGAGCAAAACTGAAGAAAAAAAAAAAAGAAAAGAAAAAAGAATGCAATTATTTTACTCACCGACAAATGCATTGTCTCTAACTGATCAGTATACTGAAGCTAAAGGGTTAAACAGTCCAGAATGTATGTTGTTTAAGTTGTTTATCTATTTGACATGTCATTTGTCTCAGTAATGTATTTCTAAAAAGAGTGTTTTGCACTGAAAGATAAAGTATTGCAGATTATCAGCCTATAGCTCAAAGAATCTAGTTTATATAAGAACAATAAATTAATCGGAATATTTCTTTGACGTGTAGTTTAAGACAACCTAATTGTGATAGTGATCTGTTTATGTAAGTGTTTGCTAATGTAACCTCCTCACAATAAAGACACTTTTGGATAAAGACACTTTTTGTTGTATTTCGCATTATTCACACTGTTCACACTTACAGAGGTGCTCAGGTTTCAATATTTATGTACATTTGAAAACTGTTAACATTTGTATATTTGCATACAACAAGCTGACCGTGCATCCTGCTTAAACTTTATCTGTGGAAATATTGTCACAGGTGTCCCATGGTTGTTATATATTAAAGGTCCCGTTTTTCGTGCTTTTTTGAAGCTTTGATTGTGTTTACAGTGTGCAATATAATATGTGTTCATGTTTCACACGTAAAAAAACAGTATTTTTCACATGATTCACCTATCTGCATACACTGTCTGTAAACATCTGTACACAGCTGTTATCACTGTCATAAAAACGGGCTTCTAACTTCCTTGTTCTATAAAGTCCCTCCTTCAGAAATACGTAACGAGTTGTGATTGTGCCAGCGGTTCCTGTGTTGTGATTCGACAGCAGCTGAGAGCAGGCTGACCTCCTGGTAACGAGATTGGGCTAGTTTTGAGAAGCATGTGGGCAGGAGCATGTGCTGGAGATGTACTTATAATCACAGGAGCGTTTTTGACGAGATGCACATGAAATTCGCATTTGATTTTTTTGCACTAGTTAACAAAGCTAAACAGCGTTGCCCCTTTGTGTAATAAGTTACAGAAACTGTTAAACACACCAACTTAAATAATAAAATACACTTACTGGTTGTGGTCCATAAACAACTCCTTCTCCGGACAAAGAGGGAACTGCTCCATCTTTCAGGAATAATCTTGGTGCGAATCCGGCATTAAACTGATTGAGACTGAGGAAGCTCGCTGTCCTCAGCAAAATGTGCAGTACATAGTTTTACATGTGGATTATAATTTTTGGGAACTGAGTTAAACATAAATTGCAACCATTAATCTCCAAGTACAGCGTCCCTGTGAAGGCCAAATAAAGGTGATTGGACTCCGAGATGAAAATAATAGCGTTTATAAATATCTCGCTTGGCATTGAACCTTGAGCTTTAGAATTTTACAGATAGTATGACAACAACATTACACACTAACTAAAGTTTAAAACATGGGATCACATAGAACGGGACCTTTAAACTATTTTATATTCAAAAAATAGTGGGAAATAGTGCTTCAGCGAGTGTACATCTGTTGTACCATAGATGGGCCGCTATACGTTATCCATCCGCCATATTGGAATATCCGTGAATACTCAAGAGCAAGTTCCCACTGCAACTAGTCTGTCTTCAGCGGACGTCAGATGTTTTGCTAAACTAACACAATACAACAAGATAAAGCCGTTAGCTAAAACTGCATTTTAAAATGTATTCTCGTTTAAAAACCTGTATTATTGAGTTAATACCAGTTAAAAACACAAACCAACACATTCTTATCTGTGAAACGTTTCTTAGGGATTTTAAATCCTGACAGTTTTTACAACCAGGATTGTGGCATTTTTGATTATTCTTTGACCATATGGTGAATGACGTCAAGTTGACCATTGCAAGATGTGCTTGAAGCAGTCGAATGAGGAATCCCTACATATCTATGGGCTGTACACTCAAAGAAAATTGTACACTTGCAAGGTATGAACTCATTCACTCAGATTTTGAACAGCACTACAAAATTGCAGGCACCCGATATAGTGCACTTTATAGGTGAAAGGGAGCAGTTTCGGACACAGCTAAACTGTACAAAAAAGAAGATGCAGCTCACTGTCAGATTAGTCAATCAAAAGGCTTTTTGGGGTGCATTATGCATGTCAATAAATTAGCGCTTTTATATGAAAAGCCGGTAAACGGAAAGATGAAAAATATGATAGTTTATCATCAATGACATTTTAACCATCATAAAGGCTGAATAAAATAAAAAAGAAGCAAGATGAGAGTGAGTGAAAACTGAAGTGTTTCATCACTGAGTAACGAGGCAAGCATTGTTTACTTTGGTCTAATAATTAGAAAAATAACTTTGTCACTAGCCCAAGATATCCCCCAGACTGTACATCATTAATAACACAGTTCTTTGGGGGTATTGAAATTGCTGTGTAAACCAGATGGAAAGTTTGGGAAGAGTGTATGATCTTATGCGTCTGACGTACTGTACAGTGTGGTGTTTTTAATCACATAGGTTTGTGGTCATGTGTAGTCTACTGATGAACTTGAGAAGGTGTAATCTTTAAACAGAACACAGTTTAGTTCTCTTTTCTGACCGCAAATACACGTCATGTTGGTAACAGGAAGTGAAGCTGTCCATTTGAGCTCCAGATACTGTATGTACATACAGTATCTACTGTATCTGTGGGATTTGACCGTGTAGTGGTTGTGGGATTGGGATTCAGGATTAGTTTCTGAGAAACTACAGAGGTATCTGGGTCTGATGGATTTTGAGGGATGATCAGTTGGCCTAAAACAAGGGCTTTCAACCTTTTTCAGACCAAGGACCCTTTAGAGCTTAAGCCTGTTCTAATAACATTCTTGTATCACTATAATGTATCTACAGCAGTCTATTATGGGGGGCCGTACAAGCCATAATTCATTCTGGCACTCTCACTTACATTCTCCTTTCACATACATACATTTCTACTCTCACACACATACATTCTCCTTACACCTAAATATATTTTCTACATTACTGTAGCCTATATGTATTTGTACTGAATGCATTTTATGGTAAGGAGAAAACTATATATGTATATATATATATATATATATATATATATATATATATATATATATATATATATATATATATATATATATATATATATATATATATATATATATATATATATATATATACATACATATTTAAAGTTTGGTTCTAAAACGTTTCTGTTCTTCTCGACTGACCTCTGGTGGTGGATTTTTATTTATGTAATTTCTAAGTACTAAATTAAATAAATGCTAATGTAGTTTCATAAACACGTTTCCATCTTAACATATATATATATATATATATATATATATATATATATATATACATATATATATAACACACACACAGTAATGATCACATACATTCTTAAAAATAAAGGTGCTTCTAAAGGCTCTTCAAGGTGATGCTATAGAATAACCATTTTCGGTTCCACAAAGAACAGTTCAGTCAAAGTTTCTTTTAGAACCATCTCTTCCTTACCTTTATATGATCTGGAGAATCCTTCTTTCACCACGAAGAACCTTTTGTGAAACAGAAAGGTTCTTCAGATGTTAAAGGTTCTTTGCGTTTAGACAATCCATTTATACAAAAAGGTTCTTCTATGGCATTGTGAAACACCTTTATTTTTAAGAGTGTTTTAACCCTTTACCTAACACTCTCCTGCAGTCCATTACTGACACCTACTGTACTGATGAAAGTAGACTACACAAAATATTATGTGAAAATGCTTGTCTAAATTATGCTCTTGATTTGTGATTAATTAGATCTCAAATTAGATTAGCATCTAATGGCTACATCATGGTGTTACAGATAACTTTGAATATAAACAGGACTCCTTAAATTAATACTTGTACATGTAATCATGTTTTTCTATGTTCATCTATGTACTGTATAAAGGTAGTGAAAGACAAGTTGAACTAGAATCCTAGTAATATCTCTGGAACATATCTTGTCTTTAAAATAAAACCTTGTAAATAGGATTTTTAAGGATGAGAATTTATTTGAAACAGTTAATGAAGCATTCAGCCTCGACTTAAAGATTTAAAGACTTGACTCAGACTTCAGATGAAAGACTTGTAGATGTGTCTGATATCAATATTTGTGATTTTCTTGAAAATAAATAAATAAAAATTGCATGAACAAAAAGATTCATGAATTTATTTCTTTTGATTTGTGATACTTCAGCTACTATCAGTGATTCTGAAGTGTCACAAACAATGTAATCTTTCAGTTTATCTAACATTTAATTTTAAGACAGCTAAGTCGATCTATCTATATATCTATATCTATATATATATCTATATCTATATATAGATATATATATATATCTATATCTATATCTATATCTATATATATATATATCTATATCTATATATATATATCTATATATATATATATATATATATATCTATATCTATATCTATATCTATATCTATATCTATATATATATATATATATATATATATATATATATATATATAAGAAACATCTTGAAGAATGAGAAGACTGGTGTGTTTGCGGTTCCTGTATGAGACACTGCATTAAAATAACTTTGACCTAAAACTTATTTTTGTGTCTTTCCTCTCAAGTTTAAAACAAAATCAGGGAGAGAGTTCTGTGTAGATCCAGAGAGCCCCTGGGTGAACGATCATGTTGATGAAGTGGACAAAAGAACAACCGTCTAAAAAAAGCAACACTCTTTCTATTTTTGAACTGTGCTTTTCATATTGTAATTTTAATCCTTGTGTTATTTTCTATATAAAACAATTTATTTACAGAATAATTTATGTGTTTGGTTTAGTTGTTTTTACCAAAATATCATTGATAAAATTATAATAATGTGGTAAAAAAAAAAAAAAAAAAACTCTATTACATGGGTCATTTCATGAAATCGTGCCTTTTCCACTTAGAGGGGAAAAAAAGTTTAATCAATATTTTTTAAACATTAACGAAATCAGGGCACACCAACACAGTGATTTATATTTTATAGAAAAAAAAGCATACTTATGCCAAAAAAGCAATGTTTAACAATGAGATATATGTAGCATAATATGCAAATGTGATTTTTATATAATTTTGCTAATTTAAAATCCTGCTGTAAAAGAAAACTCATAGTGAGAGACAGGCCAAAAACTTTACCCTTACTAATTATTATTACAAGTTACATATATGTACATTCAGTCACATTTTATATTAAAGTATTTATTCTAGCTTTAATAAAATATAATTTTATTAAGCTATTATTGTTGTTTTTATTGTGAAGAGGAGGAATAATTTAATGCATAATTTACTTATATTTTAAAATCTGACTGGGAGGGTGTAGTTCTCCTAAAAATGAACAGTCTGACCTTCCAGCTTAATTTGTATATGTGACCAAACTATTTTCATGTTCTTATATGTTTTTCTACATTCAATATTTAGTAAAACTGACAAAACTGTGTCCCCTCTGTAATACCAAATACATTCATCAAAATTCTTGACACTTTTGATGACACTTTTGTATTTGGAATGGCATGAATGTGAGTCTAATGCATCTAATTTCTGTCTTGTATAATGGCACACTTTGTTCAGTACTTCAGTGTTGTTTTGTTTTTTGGCCACTGTAGTGAAAGAGGAAGTGAAAGTTTTGCTGTTAGGGCTCTCCCTCAAACAGCCTTTGCCTAAATATGACTTGTGAAGGTCAGAAGCACGTGTGGAATGACAGCAGATACGGCTGGACTTTCTTTCTGTGTGGGTGAATTCAACCCAAAATCCCCCTCCTCCAAATCCACCCGTAAAGGGATATTCCCTCAAAGAAGAGTCTCTATAAAGTCTGCCTCCGTGGACAATGAGCCACACAGCAACAAGTCCAGCCTGAGTGCTTTACCTCTAACAGACTTTCTGGACACCCAGCCAATCTAATACAACACACCGACCAAAATGTCTGCTTTTCGCTTCGTCATTTTCACCGCAGTGGTGGTGCTTCTGTGCGCAGTTAGCCTCAGTGAAGGTAAGATGGAGGAGAAAGATAAATTAACATATTGAAAAACAAGCAATTTAAAACATTTAAAATCTGTGCAATGTACAGTCTAGTTGTATTCTGTTTTAACAAAAAACTTGTCTCTATATTCTTTAATCTAGGTTTACGTATTGGACCACAAAAGTGCTGTTTTACCTTTTCAACCCGTCCTGTGCCAATCAAAAGAGTGGTTGAGTACAGCATGACAAGCCAGCAGTGCACCAATGAAGCCGTGCTGTAAGTGTCACAACAAAATATCTCTGAAAAAGTACAGTAGTTAAATATTGTTTTTATATTTATTTAATATATTTAATAACTTTACATTTGTTATATTCATAATAATAATTATTATGTTTAAACTGGTTGGAACTAATTTGACCAGCAGAGCAATTCCTTTGTGTCTGATGGTATTGAATTTCTCTGAACAAAGGTTCAAGACTGTGAAGGGTCATTACGTGTGCGCCAACCCCACTGACTCATGGGTAAAGGAGAACATCAAGATCATTGACAGCAGGAACGTCGGAAGCCAAGGGACCTTGTAATCATGTTGACCTGCGTCCTCCAACTTCTGAACCATTTTGGAAGCACTGGACAAGTGTGGAGTCCGAGCAAAACTGAAGAAAAAAGAAAAAAATAATTTTTGTACTCACCGACAAATGCATTGTCTCTAACGGATCAGTATACTGAAGCTAAAGGGTTAAACAGTCCAGAATGTATGTTGTTTAAATTGTTTATTTGTTTTGTGTCTTACTAATGTATTTTTAAAAATAGTGTTTTTCAATGAAAGATAAAGTATTGCAGATTATCAGCCTATGGCTTGAAGAAACTAGTTGATGGAACTTTTTTTTCTACTTGTCGTTTAAGACAACTTAATTATGATAATGATCTGTTTATGTAAGTGTTTGCTAATGTAACCTCCTCACAATAAAGACACTTTTGGATAAAGACACTTTTTGTTGTATGTCGCATTATTCACACTGTTCACACTTACAGAGGTGCTCAGGTTTCAAGATTTATGTACATTTGAAAAACCGTTAACATTCGTATATTTGCATACAACAAGCTGACCGTGCAACCTGCTTAAACTTTATCTGTGGAAATATTGTCACTTTATGCATGTCAATATATAAGTGCATTTATATGAAAAGCCGGTAAGCGGAAATATTATAAATGTAATAGTTGATCATCAATGACATTTTAACCATCATAAAGCCTGAATAAAATAAAAAAGACCAAAAGCAATGAGACAAAAAAGAAGCAAGAGTGAGTGAAAATGTAAGTTTTTCATCACCGGACAGATCTTTGCGCTTTAACATGCTAAAAAATAAACAATAAAATGTGATTCCGCTTGACAGGTAAACATACGGTTAATCTGGGTAGCGTACAAAGAATGGACATAGTTATATCTGCCAGAAGTTATAGATTGGCTATACTAGAGCAAAAGAATATATATAAATCATATGAAGATAAAAAGTAGATTGATCACTGCAAGCATTGTTTACTTTGGTCTAATAATCAGAAAACCAACTTGTCACTAGCCCAAGATTTTCCCCAGACTGTACATCATTAATAACACAGTTCTTTGGGGGTATTGAAATTGCTGTGTAAACCAGATGGAAAGTTTGGGAAGAGTGTAAAACCTTATGCGTCTGACGTACTGTACAGTGTGGTGTTTTTAATCACATAGGTTTGTGGTCATGTGTGGTCTACTGTTGAACTTGAGAAGGTGTAATCTTTAAACAGAACACAGTTTAGTTCTCTTTTCTGGCCACAAATACACGTCATGTTGGTAACAGGAAGTGACGCTGTCCATTTGAGCTCCAGATACTGTATGTACATACAGTATCTACTGTATCTGTGGGATTTGTGCGTGTAGAGGTTGTGGGATTGGGATTCAAGATTAGTTTCTGAGAAACTACAGAGGTATCTGGGTCTGATGGATTTTGAGGGATGATCAGTTGGCCTAAAACAAGGGCTTTCAACCTTTTTCAGACCAAGGACCCTTTAGAGCTTAAGCCTGCTCTAATAACATTCTTATATCACCATATGAATGTATCTACAACAGTCTATTTATATTTTTAGATTATTATAGCCTTTATGTATTTGTATCCTACATTCTAATGTTACTGAATGTATGTTATGGTAGGGAGAAAATTAATTATTTAAATTAATTCAAGCTTCTTAAATTTATTTGTAATGCATATTTTCATAATTTTTACAAAGTTTAGTTTGATATAAAAACTGTAGTTGGTCTAACACAACACTGACTTGAGCGTTGACCATTATAAAATGCTTAAAGTGTTAAACAGTTGTGGATATCAGCTTTGGCTACAGTTTGTATGCAAACAGAAAACCTTCATATTAAGAGTGGATTTCAGCTTTGGGTGGAAAAAAGGAAGCAAGATTTATGTGTCTGTTGCATGTGGTTTTCAGAAGTGTGATGGTGAGAAACATGTTAGTTTCTATCTGCAGCACACTCTTAGACCTCTCTGAGTTCAGGGGCCTGTACCATGATGGTAGCTGAACAAATTCAGAGTTACAGCATTAGTTTTGAGTTGACAAAACCAAACCTTTCCAATCCGGCTCTGTTGGTACCATGATGCTGTTCATCAGCTTTCTTTGTCAACTCAGGCTTTGATCCTGAGTTTGTGGAGAACTTCACATGCATGTGTGACATCACTGGCGAACAGCCAATCACGAGCCTTGCAACAAAAATCAAGTTTGATTAACCTCTCGTGAGAGACCCAGAGAGCTTCAAAACTAAAGGTTAAAGGTTTTGCCAAAGGTTAAGAGACTGAAGAATATGCCAAATTTAAACAGAAAAAAAAATAAATAATAATAATAATCTTGCTCTATCAGTGAAGTCACAAGTGAAACTTGTTAACTTAGTTCATACATTTGAAAATATATAGTGATAGAGACTCGAACATGTAAGGTCAGATTTTTTATTTTTTAAACTCAAAAGATCTTATTTATATAACATGATCTGTATACATTCATATTTATTTAAAATAAACGATTTACAATAACTGTTAAACTAAAATTGCTTGTTTGTAAAAGATAAATGATAATAATAGTAATAATAATAATAATAATAATAATAATAATAATATGAATCACTAATTATATAAATCATACAATGACTTTGAACAATCATTGAAGCCAGACTTAATCTAATCTAGCTTCATGGTAAAATCCCAGGAGCAGTTCTTACAAAACAACAACAAAAACACTGCCTTACTTGGTTCTAAAGCTCATTGACATCTGTTGGTGAATTTTTATTCTTGAATTGTTTAAATAATAAATTCACCAAATGCATGAATGCAAACATGTTTCCAGCAGCACGTTTCCCTCTTAAAATAGCTTTGGTTACATATGTAAGATTAGTTAGCCCTATACCTAACACTGTCCTGCAGTCCATTACTGACACCTACTGATGAAAGTAGGCTACACACATAAATATGTGAAAATGTTAGAAAAATGTTTGAAAAAGTTGTTAGATAATACGTACTAAATAATTTGTATTGATATTACAGTACATTTCCAGACACAATGCTTTACTCTGAATAATAAATAAATAAATAATAAATAAATAAATAAATTAACTAAAATCACAATTTTTTTCTTATATTTTAAATTATATTTTGGGGGGCATATTCTCATCTAAAACTGATGATTGTGATGGATTTGTGATTAATTAGATAATGAATTAAATAAATAGCATCTAATGGTGTAACAGATGGTTTTGAATATGAACAGCCCTACTCAAATTATTAATTGTACATGTATTTATGTATTTTTGCATCTTGAATTGTGCCCATGTGTAAGAGTAGACGAAGACAAGTTGAACTAGAATCCTAGTAATAACCCCGGAACATATCGTCTTTAAAATGCAACCTTGTAAATAGGAATTTTCAGGATGAAAATTTATTTGCAACAATTAATGAAGCATTCAGCCTCGACTTAAAGATTTAAGACTTGACTTCAGACCTCAGAAAGACTTGTAGATGTGTCTGATAGATACCAATATTTATGATTTTCTAAAAAAAATAAATAAAAGAAATAAAAAAATAAAAAAATAAAAAAAATTGCATTCATGAGATGTATTATACTTTTTATTTAAAAGCCAATATTAAAGGACACTTTGATAATGGGTAATGAAAAAAAAAATCTAATAAATAAATAAATGGTAGCACTTTATTTTACAGTCCTGTTCCTCATGTACATACTATGTACTTATTACAGTAATTACAATAACTATGTAATAACTAGGTACTAACCCTAAACCTACCCCTAAACCTAACCCTACCCCCCGTAGTTACCTTGTATTACCAGAACTTTCTTAGATAAATACACTGTAAGTACACTATAAGTACATGTTAGTACACGTACTGTAAAATAAAGTGCAACCAAATAAATAAATAAAAAATACACACGTGCTGAGCTTCAAGGCCTGACATACTAACATGTGAGGTCTTGGGACTTAAGAAAACATCCACACAACAGAAAGCAAGTGTACGAGAATGTCCCAGGTTGAAAAATGTCAACAGCTCAGCGCACTAAATCCACTAAATCCACACTACTATTGACATTTTGCATATTAATCCATGTAGCTATAGCTCACTAAAATAGGCTACCACTTAATGCTACAATGCAAAGTAAACCACAATTTCTTTAGAATAATATAAAACATAATTCATATTATAGAAATAATACTGCACACCTATCAAATGTGTCAAATCTAAAATATGGTTTAATACTGTGTAGCTTAGAGAAAATACAAGCACAGGCTCATAAGCTTGACAGTTTTCCTGCTTGAATTCATTATAAGAAATGCACATAATTTCATAGGTTCATAAGTTATAAACTGTCATCTGTTAATATCAAATATTTTAACTACAGTGTTTTTCTTTCATTTTCCCGACTGCAGCCGTCAAATGTAACGCATCGGTGAGGCAAAACTGACGACTATTTGTGAAAATGTGCTTTGATGCGCTTCTTTGATAACTTGTGGTTAAAGCGCCACTAAGTGTCTTGCTCAGGGACACATTGGTGTCTCACAGTGGATTTGAACCCAGGTCTCCCACACCACAGACATGTGTCTTATCCACTGCGCTAACACCACCCCAGATAAAAGTTCAAGCCCCTGCCCCTTTAATCCCCAACGCTAAAGAACACTTTCAGTCCAATCTTGGGGCCCCTGGACCGCGAGGGCATTTGTTTCACATCCTCATTGAGGGCCAAGCTCCCCTAAAGTTTAATAATTTTTTAACTTAGCGTTTACTACTAACTTTAATAAAACACACCTGAATCAGTTAATCAAGGTCTTTGGGTTTACTTGTAAGCAAGGGTTGAAGGTTTAGCATCATATATTTGGTGACATCACAATTCAGATTTGATCATTAAAATCTTCACATAATGCACATTTTTTATAAATAAATCAATGTGAGTTGAATGTGAATCAAACATGCACAGGTTTGAAAAATGTCAAAAGCTCAGCATCCACTAAATCAACACTATCTCTAATACTATCTCAGAGCATCACGGTCCACAGTCACATCTAAACCTCTGTAAAAAAAAAAAATTACTAGTATGATTACAGTTAGACTAAAATGTTTACATGCTATTTTAAAAAGACAAATTTCTATTTTAGTCAGACTCAAAATAACATTTAATTGTGAATGGAAACCTGTAAGTATCACAATGTTTTTAGTGTCACTAACTACAAATGAAAAGCTGCACTTCCCCCCTCATTATATTATATGTATTATATAACCATTTTAACTGTTGGCTGAATTATTGTAACTTCTCTATTAGACCAACAAGTGTCCCTAGAGACCATGTGGTTGTGTTTTCTTAGAGCAGGGGTTCTCAGTCTTGTTTCCAGTGGTCCAACACTCAAGTTTAGTGCTTTAATTAAACACAACTGAATCAGTTAATCAAAGTCTGAGGGTTTACTTGTGAGGAAGGGGACCAGGTTGAGCAGCTGATATTTGGTGACAGCTCAATTCAAATTTTATCATGAAATCTTTTGCTTTTGTTCATTGAATGCTGAGTGTGACAGGCCTGAAAAGAGGAAGCTGTGTGTTTTCCTGAAACATTTTTTCAGTGAATCTGAAAGAAATGTACTCTGAACATTTTCACATGACTGACAAAGCAGAAAAAAGGAGGAGCTAAAACTACTCTCATGTAATGTTGATACTCAGAAAAGGATCTGTCTGAATGTCTATACAAGGAATAAGTCTGAACACATCAGCTCTGAGATTTTCAAGCTCTACAGAACTTCTACAGATTCTTTCTTGTGAAGAAATTTCTTGAAGAATGAGAAGCCTGATGTCTGTGTTGTTTCTGGTGCACAGACTTGAAGGAGTTTTATTTGTGTTTCAGTTGTGAAATGCTGACTTGTGTATATAATGACTTTTGTATGGACAATACAAAGGTTAGTTTATTTTGGCAAGATCATATAGGATGAAAATAAATGAGTGATTTATGCACCAGCTTTATACACGAGAAGAGCTTTGACAGAGCGGATGTGATTCTCCTGCTTCTTCATTTTCTCCTGTTATTACACTTACAAGTGAACTCCATAAAATAAGGTACTGTATTAGTGAGGTAGTCAATGATCTGTTATGTATGAAATACAGAAAAGTACAGCCTTGTGCAATTTTTGGAATCAAAACACTGCAACAGTTTGCATCAGGAAATACTGTCAGAGTAATGACTTGTCATTCTGATGGCACTGATATATTCATTGATATAAATGTTAGCTTTTGAGAGAAGAACTAAGGATTTTGAGCAACAGGCTTTTGGTAAACCATTGTGTGATGCTGTTTGTATGACTTGTCTTGAGAAATGCACTCGCTGGTTTGCAAATGTTAAGGATGAGTTGAGAAATGTACCAAAGCGACTGAAAAAACTGTGATATGTGAAATATTGTTGAATTACATATTGAATACTTGTTAATACCAGATCTGTTACGCATTCAAATATAAACTAAAGAAGGCAATGTGAATGTAATAAAGTGTAGAGGCAAAATAATTTTATTATTTTTGATTCTGATGATTATAAATGAGACTTATTGGGGTAAAAAGGGACATTGAAATTCATGAAATGAAGATGTTAAGTACTATTTCATTCATGCTTTTGTAACTCTAACAGAAGGCTTGAAGCTCTGGAACTTCCTTTTGATTCTGTCTGTCATTGTGAAGAAACATCTTGAAGAATGAGAAGCCTGATGTGTTTACTGTTCGTGATCGTCTGCTCTGTGCAGGTGACTCCAAGCGGTGAGAGCTCTTTTCCATTTTGAATTAAGACAAAATTATAAATGTATTGTTTTCATTTGTAGTTGCATTTGGTGATTTAAAAATATTGTAATCTTTTTGCATGAATACAGATATTTGATATTTCATATATCTTCATATTTCAGCTACCTCTTCAATTGGTGCGGCAAACTCAAACTGTTGTGGAGAGTTCAGTAAAATGAAGATTCCTGTGAATAAAGTCGTGTCTTACTATCAGACCAGCAGCATCTGTGCCAGACGCGCTATTGTGTGAGTGTCATCTTAACTATTATTTCATTTTCAACTAGAAAGTAAACATCAATAAGATACTCTTCTGAAGTCCTTGACTTAAATCATGTTTTTGTTTTTCCCTTCAGGTTTCAGACAATTGCAGGGAAAGAGTTCTGCTTTGATCCAGAGACCCCCTGGGTGAAGAGTCATATTGAAACAGTGGACAAAAGAACAACTGCTACAGAATCTAATTATAGATAAACAACAAATGCAACAAAAACATCTGCTACAGAATAAACTTCTGCTGCATTGAGAACTGCTACTAGACTAAAAAAAATTATATCCAATTCTTTAGATCTATGTATTTCAATTGCATATAAATTTCCCATCCATTTTGATTACATATTCTTAACCTAAACAAAATAATTAACTTTATGTGATGCAAATTTGCCAACCTTATGTAAATGAAACAAGTACGAAAGGAACATTCTGCATTTTAAACTTTTAAACACTTAAACTGACTCAAGTACAAAAAATTGACATCAAACACACAACATGCCAGGAACATATGAATCACTTCAAGTAATGAGTCAGTCCTTAAATATCTGGTATTTTCATTTCATTTAGATCTAGACAGCGATCTGTTTTGGCCTGTCAGTATAAAATAAGAATTAAACATATAGCCAGTTATTCTGAACTGTACTACCTGAAGGAGAAGAGAATTCTGATGGAACTGGACACAGCCGACCTTAAAAACATGAGCACTCATGTTGTTCCAGGACAGTTATGTGGCTTGATATCACTTGCACTACGTTTAATAAAAGAAAAGTAAAAAGGAGCATTAAACATTGAGTGCATTTTACTTCAAAATGTCATATTGTGTCTGCATATCTTCATTGAGGGAGATACTTGAGCCCCTCGGGTTGCAATTGCAGCTGATTTTAGTCTTCATTCTCAAAACATGCATAACAACAAGATCTCTTCAGGTTTAAGACAATTTCAGAGTAAGAGTTCTGTGTAGATCCTGAGACGAGTAAATATGTTGCTCATGTGGACAGCAGAACAACAGTCTAAAAGGACATTTAACCCCTGTACTAGTTCTAACATGTATATGATATTTTTAATGAAATGATTTATGGGTTTATGCTCAGTTATAACATAAAATTTAAATAATACAATTACCTTCATGAAGTAACATTTTTTATCTTCTTCCGCATTCATTTTTGGCCTGCAATACTCACACTTGGCCTCTTGAGAACTTGTGCAAACAACCGGATCTAAGAACATTTTAACATTTTAAAGGGATGGAAACCCTCAGTCTCAGTCTCAACATTTTGTCTTAGTGTCTATAACTGTAAATGAAAAGCTGTCCTTCTCCTGTTATTACAATTGTATATTTTAATTCTGTGAATCCAGATTTCAAGCATAGTGGTCTATCCTGCAGGATGATGTAACTGAGCAAGAGTGGCAAAAAACATGTTTAAAAGCCCAAACTTAGACCATGTGCACTTATTTGAGACTTCTTCAGTATAAATGGCCGAGAGTGGACAATATCTGACTCCAGTTAATTTGCATCACTTCAACCTGAATATTCCTGAAATATGCAACAAAAATTTAAACAAAAGCAGCAAACATTATTCCATCTAATGTGGGAATGCAGTAAAGTTCATTGTATTTGGGTTAAAATATTGATAAGTCAACTCATTGGTAAAATAATTCCTCTTGATCTTATGTTGTGTTTATTACATATTTGTCCTCTGCATTTTAAAATCACCAAACATGAAAGATTGATGTTAATTCTCTGGTTACTGGTAGCGAAATGTGTATTTGCATGTTCCTGGAAAAGAAAAAGAAGAAAGTCCTGGCACATCTCGATGAAAAAAAGGGGATGACCTCATGCCTTGCCTTAGAAAAAAGATAGCTATTTAAAAAAAAAAAAATACGCCATGTATTTTGGTTCATATGGAAAGTGTTCTAGTCTAGAACTTTTTAGAGTCTAAAAAGACAATTTTGTGGAACTGATAGACATTGAGAGTATAGA
Organism: Carassius gibelio; assembly: GCF_023724105.1. NCBI lineage: Eukaryota > Metazoa > Chordata > Actinopteri > Cypriniformes > Cyprinidae > Carassius > Carassius gibelio. Next base: position 9,712,730 of record NC_068420.1, on the reverse strand, counting down.
GACAAGTATGTATTATTACAGTATTTTACGCAGTTATAACTGAACTGTTGTCTTAACCTACATGACAATGTTTAAAATAAAAAATTCTGTGAATAAGTTCAACTTAATTAATATCACTTCTCTGTTAGACCAAAAAGTGTCACTAGAAACAAGAAGTGGTTTTGTTTTCTTAGAGCAGGGGTTCTCTGTCCTATTTCTGGAGGTCCAACATCTTCAGTTATTGCTTTAATAAAAACACATTTGAAACAGTTAATCAAGGTCTTTGGGTTTATCCGTGAGCAAGCAGTCATGCTTGAGCACCGGATATTTTGAGACAGCACAATTCAGATTTGATCACAAATCTTCAGATTTAGTTCATTTAATGCTGAGTTTGACAGTCCTGGAAAAGCAGAAGCTGTGTGTTGTTTTGCTGAAGTACATTCTCAGCGAATCTGAAAGAAAGGCAATTGCCACATTTTCACATAAATGACAAAGCAGAAAAAGCATGACGAAAAGAAAGAGCTAAAAACAGCTTTCATTCTACAATGCTAATACTCAGAAATGGATTTACATGAATATCTTTATGAGGAATATGTCTCTGAGTGTGTGTATAAGAGGATGCTCAGACGTTATTCTGGACACATCAGCTCTGAGATCTTCAAGCTCTACAGAACTTCTACAGACTCTTTCTGTCATTGTGAAGAAACATCTTGAAGAATGAGAAGCCTGATGTGTTTGCTGTTCCTGGTGATCTTCTGCGCTCTGCAGATGACTTCAAACGGTGAGGGCTCTTTTCCATTTTAATTTTTTAATGAAGACCAAATGTATTGCATTTGTTGCAACTGGTGATTTAAAATGTGTCAACATGATCAAACTGAAACCTTTTGTTGTATTTCTCCATATTTCAGCTACCTCTTCAATTGATTTGGCAAACTCAATCTGTTGTGGAGAGTTCAGTAAAGTGAAGGTTCCTGTGAATAAGGTGGTGTCTTACTATTGGACCAGCAGCATTGTCCCACACCACTGTCCCATACGCGCTATTGTGTGAGTGTCATCAACATTATCTCATTTTAAAACTGTAAAGTTAATCTGAATGAGATACACCATTAAACAAACTTTGAACTAAATCTTATTTTGTGTCTTTCCTCTCAGGTTTAAGACAATTGCAGGGAAAGAGTACTGTGTTGATCCAAAGACCCCCTGGGTGAAGAGTCATGTTGATAAAGTGGACAAAAGAACAACAACTGCTACTAAAGCATAAACTCAGAGTCTCACAGTCTAAAAGAAGCTACACTGTTTCTATTTAAAATGTGCATTTCATATTGTATATTTAAACATTGTGCTATTCCCATTGTGTATTTAAAATATATATATTTTTTTAGTTGTTTTAATAAAATATCAATGATACAATAATACAAATGTTTTTATTCTCTATTGCATACAGGTATAATACATTTTATTAAAATATGTGTATCATGAAGAAACAAAGCATTTGTTTTTAAATATTTAGGTCAAGCTATCATACATTTTTTATGTGACTAATCTATTGTAATACATTTCCCTTCTCATGTAAACACTAAAACACTATATACTTAGTGTTAATAGATTTAGTGAAATTAAATATTGACAGTACACTCACCTAAAGGATTATTAGGAACACCTGTTCTAATTTTCTCATTAATGCAATTATCTAATCAACCAATCACATGGCAGTTGCTTCAATGCATTTATGGGTGTGGTCCTGGTCAAAACAATCTCCTGAACTCCAAACTGAATGTCAGAATGGGAAAGAAAGGTGATTTAAGCAATTTTGAGTGTGATATGTTTGTTGATGCCAGACGGGCCGGTCTGAGTATTTCACAATCTGCTCAGTTACTGGGATTTTCACACACAACCATTTCTAGGGTTTACAAAGAATGGTGTGGAAAGGGAAAAACATCCAGTATGCAGCAGTCCTGTGGGCGAAAATGCCTTGTTGATGCTAGAGGTCAGAGGAGAATGGGCTGACTGATTCAAGCTGATAGAAGAGCAACTTTGACTGAAATAACCACTCGTTACAACAGAGGTATGCAGCAAAGCATCTGTGAAGCCACAACACACACAACCTTGAGGTGGATGGGCTACAACAGCAGAAGAGCCCACCGGGTACCACTCATCTCCACTACAAATAGGAAAAGGAGGCTACAATTTGCACGAGCTCACCAAAATTGCACAGTTGAAGACTGGAAAAATGTTGCCTGGTCTGATGAGTCTGATTTTTTCTTGCCATACTTTAGGCCCCTAAGTGCCAATTTGGCATCGTTTAAATGCCACGACCTAGCATTGTTTCTGACCATGTCCATCCTTTATGACCACCATGTACCCATCCTCTGATGGCTACTTCCAGCAGGATAATGTCACAAAGCTCGAGTCATTTCAAATTGGTTTCTTGAACATGACAATGAGTTCACTGTACTAAAATGCCCCCCACAGTCACCAGATCGCAACCCAATAGAGCATCTTCGGGATGTGGTGGAACGGGAGCTTCGTGCCCTGGATGTGCATCCCACAAATCTCCATCAACTGCAAGATGCTATCCTATCAATATGGGCCAACATTTCTAAAGAATGTTTTCAGCACCTTGTTGAATCAATGCCACGTAGAATTAAGGCAGTTCTGAAGGCGAAAGGGGGGTCAAACACAGTATTAGTATGGTGTTCCTAATACCCTTTAGGTAAATGTATATAGCTTTTGATACTTTTCTTTATGGTGTCCTGCAGTCATACTGTCATCTAATGGTGGAAGTTTTCAGTCTGATAGACCTTCAATGACAAAGATAAAAGATTAAACTCTGCTGGAATACATAAGAAATTATACAAAGGTTTCCCAAAGTGTTGTAGATGATAAAAACCATGCTAAAAGTTACTGTTGACTGTAACTATTACATTAGAATTTGCAATGGACTATTTGCATTATAATTGAATCCTAAATCAAAAATCTATAAAAAACTAAAATGTATAGAAAGTTTCTGAGAAGCTAATTGTGATGAGTGGGGCGGGGCCGAGGGACGTGGGAACCGGAGCGAGGTCGGTGGAGTGATTGGAGATGAGCTACACCTGCGACCCACCACCGGTCTCGAGTCCCACGAAGGAGATGGAAGGATATAAAACTGGAGAGACGACAGTGAAGGACGAGAGAGGACCAGGCCTGGGCTTTATTTTATGTTTTGGTTTTTATTTGTGCGCATCAGTCGTCCGTGAGGGGCTGATGCGCTGTTTTGTGTTTATTTTGTGATTATTAAAGTTTCATTTGGATTGTCCGCCGGTTCCCGCCTCCTTCTTCCCTTAGTTATGCAGATTTTATTATTACACTCATGTTGTCTTGTGAGTTTCTAAAAGGACCTTGTAGATCTCCAGATGGACCTTTAGAACTTTCCAGAGACTCCCCTTTTCTAATTGTCTTGAGGAATGCACTTGCTGGTTTGTAAATGTCAAAGATGATTTGAGAGATGTAACAAAAAGCAATTGAGGAGAAATATAGTTGAGAAGTTGAACTGAAATATACTGAAATACTTGTTAATACCAGATCTGTTAAGCATTTAAATGTAAACTAAAGAGGGCAATGTGAAAGTAATCAAGTGTAGAGGAAATAGAATTTGAATAATTTTGATATTGCTGATTCTAAATGATTACTTGGGATAAAACGGGACACTGAAATAAACTAAATGAAAATTTTAATGTAGCATTTTATTCATGCTTTTGTAACTTTGTTACAGAAAGCTTGGAGATCTGCAGGATTTCTTTTTGATTCATTGCTCACTGAAGACTGAGGAGCCTGATGTCTTCTGTTTCTGGTGCTCTTCTGCTCTGAGCAGATGATCTTGAGGACTTTATTTTCAGATTATTTATTCAGCTCTTAGCTTTACTTGTTGCAATTTAGTGTTGCACTTTGTGATTTGAAAATAAAGATAGATACCAATATTCTCAAAAACCTTTGTCTTTTTTGTGCATGAAAAAACCCCAGATACATGAGATTTTTCTAATTTGAGATATTTCAGTTTTAGTACTTGATGTGGCACAATCAAAGTGCTGTTTAGAGATCACTAATGTGAAGATTTCTCTGAAACAGGTGACTTCTTACTACTGGATCAGCATCATCTTTCCTAGACACTAACTGCAAATGAGAAGCTGTCCTTTTCCTGTTATTATATTTGCATATTTCAGTTCTGTGAATCAGTTTAACTGGTGACTGAATTATTCTTACTTCTCTGTTAGACCACAAATGTCACTAGAGACCAGAAGTGGTTGTGTTTTCTTAGAGCAGGGGTTCCTGCTTCTGTTTCTGGTGGTCCAACATCTTAAGTTTAGTGTTTTAATTAAACAAACCTAAACCAGTTCATCAATCAAGGTCTTTGGGCTTATACGTGAGTAAGGGGTCAAGGTTGATATTTGATAACAGCAAAATTCAGATTTAATCATTCAAATCTTCATATTTAGTTCATTGAATGCTGAGTTTGACAGGCAAGGAAAACAGGAAGCTGTGTGTTGTTTTTCTGAAGCACGTTTTCACTGAATCTGAAAGAAAAGTATTTGGCACATTTTCAAATAAGCAACAAAGCAGGAAATGAATGAGAAAAAGAAAGAACTAAAAACACCTATTCATATTGTATATTCAAACCTTGTGTTGTTTCCAATTTGTATATAAATTATTTTAGTGACAGAATAATTTATGTGATTTTTAAATAAAATATAAAAGATGATCATAATGTTTTTATCCTCTATTGCATATTACATTTTATTCAAATGTATGTATCATGAAACAAAGCATTTGTTTTAAATATCTGTCAAACTAAAGAGTTGTATAAAAATGACTAAAAACAAATCTGTTTTAGCCACATATTTCACCAAAGTTTTACTAAAGTACAACATAAAACCATGCTACAAATTCTTATTGAATCTAACTATAAGATTACAAGATTACAATTTGGAATGGACTGTTTGCTATATAATTGTATCCTAAAACAAAAATCAATAAAAAAAGAAAATGTACTGAAAGCTTCTGAGAAACTCATCTTGTCTTATTGTCTATATTGTTTCTCAAAGGACCTTGTGGATCTCCGGATGGATCTTCAGACATTTCCAGAGTCTCCACTTTTTTAATTTTACTCAAAAAAGAAAGAAAGAAAGAAAGAAAGAAAGATTGTTTAATTATTATTTATTAAGTAAATCACAATTTGTTCAAATAAAAATTTGAGCCCCTGTCCCTTTAATCGCTGAAAAAAAAGGTAGCTGATGTTGTTTTCCTCAAGTACATTTTCAGTGAACTTCAGAGAAAAGTACCTAGTACTGTACCTTCAACTCTCTTACATGACCAGAAAGCAGAAAACGGATGAGAAAAAAGGAAGAGCTAAAAACAGCTCTCATTCTACAATGTTGATACTCAGAAATGGATTTAAATGAATGTGTTTATGAGGAATATGTCTCTGACTGTGTATATAAGAGGATGCTCAGACGTTATTCTGGACACAACAGCTCTGAGATCTCCAAGCTCTACAGAACTTCTACTGATTCTTTCTGTCATTGTGTAGAAACTTCTTGAAGAATGAGAAGCCTGATGTGTTTGCTGTTCCTGGTGATCTTCTGCTCTGTGCAGATGACTTCAAGCGGTGAGGGCTCTTTTACATTTTTAATTAAGATAAAATGTATTGTTTTCAGAATATTTATGGATGTTTAAATTGCATTTGTTGATTTAAAAATATTATAACAGCTTATAATCTTTTTGCATGAATACAGATATTTGATATTTCACATATCTTCATATTTCAGCTAGCCTGGCAAGTGAAGTTGCAAACTCAAAGTGTTGTGAAGGGTTCAGTAAAGTGAAGATTCCTGTGAATAAAGTCGTGTCTTACTATTGGACCAGCAGCATCTGTCCCATACGCGCTATTGTGTGAGTGTCATCTTAACTATTATTTTGTTTACAAACTAGAAAGTAAACATGATTTAGAAACTCTTCTGAAGTATTTGACTTAAATCATGTTTTTGTTTTTCCCTTCAGGTTTCAGACAATTGCAGGGAAAGAGTTCTGCTTTGATCCAGAGACCCCCTGGGCGAAGAGTCATATTGAAACAGTGGACAAAAGAACAACTGCTACAGAATCTAATTCTAGATAAACAACAAATGCTACAAAAACATCTGCTACAGAATCTAATGCTACAAAAACATCTGCTAAAGAATAAACTTCTGCTTCATTGACAACTGCTACTACAGCAAAGACTCAGAGCCTTACAGTCTAAAAGAAGCTACACTGTTTCTATTTGATCTCTGCATTTCATACTGTATGTACAATCATATTTCTGATGTGTATATGAATATATATTCTCCAAATAATGTATGTAAATAAATCCAGCTTTTTTTTAATAAAATATAAATTAATGAAAAAAATATTGTCATTCTTTTTTCCTTTTATGAATGTAGTATTTATTCTTTATTTGGATTGTATTTAAACTTTAGTTTTATTCATGAGGTGTGATACAAAACATTTAGTAAATAAATATGAAACAAACAAAAAATCTAATAAATAAGTTAAAGACATTTGTGCAAATCCTTAATTAATTATATAACTGTAAATGCTTCAAAAAGACTTTTACACACAAATATGTTTTTTATGGGTGTTTATTCAGAGTCACCTCTTCATTAATAAATCATTTTATTGCAATCTAATATGGATCAAATGCAAAGTGAAGAAAACTGGTTTGTTACCCTGCTGCAATTGAGGTTTCATATTGAGTGCTTAAAATTCCTCCTAAAAAGTGAGATTAGCAAAACTGATATGAACCAAAATATACTTTACAGTGCTTTATAATAAAGAGAAACAAATGTGATGGAAAAGTTATGAATTATGAATTCTTCTTAATATTATTATTACATTTATATGGTGCACCACCGTTTATTTCATTCACAATAACTCTGGTGGCTTATTTCTTGTAAAAATGGGCTCTATAGATTTATACGGTTCATTATCTCATAGGTTCATTATTCTTATTAGTCTCATAACTTCTTCATCATGTTCATCTCTGCAACCAAGTTGTGACAGACCATAGAAATGAAAGGGGAGATTATCTATAAATGTATACAGTACTTAATGGGAAAAGGCTTTACTTGTTCTTTAATTTCTATAGATAGGTTTATTGTTCTTTTATTACTCTAGAATGTATTTTTATAATTAATATTTATTTTGGTTAAATTATCTTTCTCTTTATACCAGCTGTATCAAACATGTTTATTGTGTTTGTCTATACAAATATGAGGTTGCATTGTAGTGTTTTTTTATTTATTAAATAAATAAATAAATAAAAAGTTATTTTCTCAATGTGTCTTCTGATGGTGATATTTGCTTCCTAAAACACCTTTAACATGAACACAGTTAAATTCATGTAAATATTGAATTTCAGGAGAAACGGTATTTAATCTGTGTACACATCATAATATAATACCTCCATCCATTTTCCTGAAATACACACCATATAAAAATATGAAGTCCGTGTTTGAAATTCACATTTATTGCTGAACATGATTAACTTTTTTTTTAATTTATTCATCAACATTACAGGGCCAAAAAAAAAGGGAAAGTTTTGTGTTGTTTTCAAAAGCATATTTGAATTTTTTTAATCTGAAAGAAAAGTTACCATATTTCCACATGAGCAGCAAAACGTAAATAGGATCATGGGGAAAAAAAGAGCTTAAAACAACTCTCAATGTGTTCTGAAGTTCATTGGACATTTTAAATGAATTTTTTTGATATCCCATAAAATGTAAATGATAAAATTAACACTTGTATCCTCTACTATATGCATTTTGATTATCTTTTATTATTATTATTATTTAGAAGTCAATGTTAAATGTAGATACTTCAAAAATTTGTAAAATTAAATAAAAAAATACAAAAATATGCAGAGCTACAGGGCCTGCAATACTTCTTGAGAACTTGAGTATACCAGCTAAACTAAGTGCACAAGACTTTCCCAAGTCTGAAAAATGCCAAAAGCACCCAGTAAATCCACACTATAATACTACGTCAGAGTGGTCCTCAGGAGCACAGACACATCTAGATCTGTACTGTAAAAACCAGGCTGGTATGATTTCAGTTAGTCTAAAATGTTTACATGCCATTAGGGTTAGAAGACAAATTCTAATTTTAGGCAGACTCAAAAAACCCTCAAGCAGATCACAATATTTTTGACTCTAACTGCAAATGAAAGGCAGCCCTTTTTCTTGTTATAATATTTGCATATTTTGATTCTGTGAATTAGTTTAGGCTGAATTATTCTCACTTCTCTGTTAGACAAAAAAGTGTCACTAGAAGTAAGGAGTGGTTGTGTTTTCTTAGAGCAAGGGGTTTTTGGTCCAACATCTTATGTTTAGTGTTTTAATTAAACACCTTAAACAGATTTATGTGTGAATAAGCAGTGAAGGTTTAGCACCTGATATTGATAGCGGAATACATAATTGATCATTTAAATATGCTGAGCTTGACAGGCATGGAAAGAGGAAGCTGTGTGTTGTTTTGCTGACGCACATTTTCAGTGAAACTGAAAGAAAAGTACTAGGCACGTTTTCACATTAATGACAAAGCAGAACAAAGATGACAGAAAGAAAGAGCTAAAAACAGTTCTCATTCTGCAATGTTGATACTCAGAACTGGATTTACATAAATGTCTTTTTGAGGAATATGTCTCTGACTGTGTATAAGAGGATGCTCAGACGTTATTCTGGACACAACAGCTCTGAGATCTTCAAGCTCTACAGAACTTCTACAGGTTCTTTCTGTCATTGTGAAGAAACATCTTGAAGAATGAGAAGCCTGATGTGTTTGCTGTTCCTGGTGATCTTCAGCTCTCTGCTGATGACTTCAAGCGGTGAGTGCTCTTTTACATTTTGAATTAAGATAAAATGTATTGTTTTCAGAATATTTATGGATGTTTAAATTGCATTTGTTGATTTAAAAATATTATAACAGCTTATAATCTTTTTGCATGAATACAGATATTTGATATTTCACATATCTTCATATTTCAGCTAACCATGCAATTGAAGTGGCAAACTCAAAGTGTTGTGAAAGGTTCAGTAAAGTGAAGATTCCTGTGGATAAAGTCGTGTCTTACTATCAGACCAGCAGCATCTGTCCCATACGCGCTATTGTGTGAGTGTCATCTTAACTATTATTTCATTTTCAAACTAGAAAGTAAACATCAATGAGACACTCTTCTGAAGTATTTGACTTAAATCATGTTTTTGTTTTTCCCTTCAGGTTTAAGACAATTGCAGGGAAAGAGTTCTGCATTGATCCAAAGACCGACTGGGTGAAGAGTCATATTGAAACAGTGGACAAAAGAACAACAACTACAGAATCTAATGCTACAAAAACAACAACTACAGAATCTAATGCTAAATCAACAACAAATGCTACAAAAACAACTGCTACAGAATCCAATGCTACAAAAACATCTGCTAAAGAATAAACTTCTGCTGCATTGACAACTGTTACTACAGCAAAGACTCAGAGCCGTACAGTCTAAAAGAAGCTACACTGTTTCTATTTGATCTCTGCATTTCATACTGTATGTACAATCATATTTCTGATGTGTATATGAATATATATTCTCCAAATAATGTATGTAAATAAATTCAGCTTTTTTAATAAAATATAAATTAATGAAAAAATAATCGTCATTCTTTTTTCCTTTTATGAATGTAGTATTTATTCTTTATTTAGATTGTATTTAAACTTTAATTTATTCATGAGGTGTGATACAAAACATTTAGTAAATAAATATGAAACAAAATAAATCTAATAAATTAAAGACATTTGTGCAAATCCTTGCATCACACAATTAATTATATAACTGTAAATGCTTCAAAAAGACTTTTACACACAAATATGTTTTTTATGGGTGTTTATTCAAGTTATTTTTTTTCATTATTCTAATTAGTCTCATATCTTCTTCATCATGTTCATCTCTGCAATCAAGTTGTGACAGACCATAGAAATGAAAGGAGATATTATCTATAAATTTATACAGTATTTATGGATAAGGAGGTTTATTGTACTTTTATTACTCTAGCATATATATTTTATAATAATATTTATTTTGTTTCTCTTTATACCAGCTATCAAAAATGTTTTTTGTGTCTGTCTATACAAATATGAGGTTTTATTGTAGTGTTTTTTTTTTATTTATTTAAGAAAAAGTTATTTTCTAAATGTGTCTTCTGATGGTGATCTTTGCTTCCTTAAACACCTTTAACATGAACACAGTTAAATTTGTGTAAATGTTGAATTTCATGTTGATCCAGAGAGCCCCTTGGTGAAGAGTCATGTTGACTCACTATTGAAACACTATTTCTATTTGACTTGTGCATTTCATATTGTATATTTAATCCTTGTTGTATTTCCAATGTGCATATAAAATAATTTGTTTACAGAATCATTTATGTGATTGGTTCAGTTGTTATAATAAAACATCAGTGATAAAATTATCATAAATGTAGTAGCCTATTGTTTTTATTCTCTATTGCATGTACGTTACATTATATTAAAATGTTTGTCATTATGAAACAAAGCATTTGTTTTAAATATCTCAGTCAGTATTATAAATGATACAGTATTAATGTAGATGATAAATGATAATAAAACAATGCTAAAGATTCTTGCTTTTTTCTGCTGATGTCACAGACTGCCAGATTCAAACTAGTTTTGAACTTTCACAGAAAGACACACTGGATCACTCATAATCACACAAAGGTGCTCAGACAACCTTTTCAAGCTCATAAATAGTTTCTTTTATTTTATTGATATCCAAATCATAGTCAAAGAAGTAGCAAATAAGAAATTGAATGGCCTTTTCAAGCAACTATATTTCATTATTTTACAGGTCTATAACAGACCAAACCACAGAGTAACTATATAAGTTTATACTGGAAATATGCAAACTAATGTAAACATACTGTATGAAAAGCGGTCATCTATCAGTATTTGGAAATGTAAATGGTCATCTATTCAAGGGCTGTAAAATGTTACTGCTGTTTCACTATTTGCTGTAACACGAGCTGGTGTGTAAATCAAGGTGCACGACGAGATTTATATTAAGTTCTTTTAATGATCAAAGGATAATAAGGGCACATACAGCACAAATCTTCATACATTAGAATATAACATCACATCAATAGTGGACAAGAAGGAACTGAACAGACAGGGTTTTTAAACACAAGTAAAAGTAATCAGGGGAATGGAAACAGGTGGGGATTAATCAATTAACAAAACGAGGAACGGAACATGACCAAAATAGGGAAACACAAAGGAACAGAAGTTCGTGACTATGAAAGTTCACCCCCATCTCGGAAGACCGCTGCAGAGCTGGAGCGACTGAGGGTGGAGGTGGAGCCGGAGGGAAGGAGGAGCCTGACAGAGCCGGAGGAATGGAGTCCCAAGACGGCGGATGGTCAACGACTGACCAAGGTGGAGCCGGAGGGATGAGGGAACCTGGTGGAGCTGGTGGAATGCCGGGCCATGGTGGAGATGAGGGAGCTAAGAGCTAAGGCGGAGCCGACAGGTTGGAGGGTACGAGGTGGAGTCCAGGGCTCGCAGGCTGGAAGCAGAGACAAGGGATCCTCACGACAAGGTGGAGCTTGGACTGGAAGTCCCGAGGCGGACCAGAGCGCCCAGACTGAGGTGCGCTGACTGAGGTTGTTCCAAATGGCTGGACGGAACCAGCGAAGATGGAGCAGAGGAACTGACTGGTCTAGGAGGAGGCGGGAGAGGGAGGCTGGGAGGGAATACAGGGGGATCAGGGCTGGACGGAACCAGCAGAGACACAGGAGAATTAGGAGTTACCTCCCCAAACCAGTCTATAAGGTCCATTTGAAAAATGTCCATTAATTCCTCTACATAATCTTCAGAAAGCAGTTGCAGCTCACCCTCAGTCGCAGAAGTGTGGGCAGGGCTTTCCTCCACGCCCTCGATCTCCACCAGTAATCCAACGATGCACGGTGTTGCCGGCTCACACACCTGGTGTCTAACTGCTCCAGGCGTAGGAGTCGGACTGGCGGGATAGTCATTCCGGGAGAGAGAGAAAACAAAACAAAAAAGAAAGAAAATCGTAGCTAAACACACTTTTGTAGGTCCGCTATTCTGTAACACGTGCTGGTGTGTTAATCAAGGCACACGACGATGGAGATATATATAAAAAGTTATTTTAATAACTTTTGAGCATTGTTTTATTATTATTTATCATCTACATGAATACTGTATCATTCAGGGGAATGGAAACAGGTGGGGATTAACAAAATGAGGAACGGAACATGACCAAAATAGGGAAACACAAAGGAACAGAAGTTCATGACTATGACATTTGCAAGGTTTTGTGTCTGTTTCTCACATAAAAGCATAAACAGTTCGAATAAAAATTTATTTAAATTAGCCAACTATGTAAATTTGTGTATTTGGGAAGCTGTTGAAGGTATCTGTGTGGTAATATTAGTGTCATTTCTCAAAGTAAAATATCCACATATCGTCTATTCAGAGTATATTTTTGTACAAGAATAAAACTGTGAATTGTGGAATGAAAGGCCTGAAAAAAAGGAAGCTGTGTGTTGTTTTCCTCAAGCACATTTTCAGTGAACTGAAAGAAAAGTACCTTCAACTCTCTAAGATGGGTAGAAAGCAGAAAAAGATGAGGAAAAGAAAGAGCTAAAAACACCTCTCATTCTGCGATGTTGATACTCAGAAATGGATTTACATGAATGTCTTTTTTGAGGAATATGTTTATGTCTATGTATATGAGGATGCTCAGATGTTATTCTGGACACAACAGCTCTGAGATCAATAAAAACTCAAGCCCCTGCCCCTTTAATCCCCAACGCTAAAGAACACTTTCAGTCCAATCTTGGGGCCCCTGGACCGCGAGGGCATTTGTTTCACGTCCTCATTGAGGGCCAAGCTCCCCTAAAGTTTAATAACTTTTTAAACTTAGAGTTAACTACTAACTTTAATAAAACACACCTGAATCAGTTAATCGAGGTCTTTGGGTTTACTTGTAAGCAAGGGTTGAAGGTTTAACGTCTGATATTTGGTGACAGCACAATTCAGATTTGATCATTAAAATCTTCACATTAGCGTTGAACTTGAGTATACATGCTGATTGTGTAGTGACTTGTGTAAGTTTGAAAGCATTAGTCACATCTAAACTTCTACTGTAAAAAAAAAATCAAATAAAAATACTATGATGATTTCAATTAGACTAAAATGTTTACATGCCATTTTAAAAAGACAAATTACTATTTTAGTCAGACTCAAAAAACATTTAATTGTGAATGGAAACCTGAAAGTATCACAAAGCTGCCATTTTCCCTGCATTATATTATATGTATTATATAACCATTTTAACTGTTGGCTGAATTATTGTAACTTCTCTATTAGACCAACAAGTGTCCCTAGAGACCAGAGGTGGTTGTGTTTTCTTAGAGCAGGGGTTCTCAGTCTTGTTTCCAGTGGTCCAACATCTCAAGTTTAGTGCTTTAGGAAAGGTGAGGAAAGAGACCAGGTTAAGCACCTGATATATTTTCATAAAATCTTTTGCTTTTTTTTTTCAAAATTCATCATTAAAATTTTCAGATTTAGTTCATTGAATGCTGAGCTTGACAGGCCTGAAAAGGGGTAGCTGTGTGTTTTCCTGAAACATGTTTTCAGTGAATCTGAAAGAAAAGTAGAACATTTTCACATGACTGACAAAGCAGAAAAAAGGAAGAGCTAAAACTACTCTCATGTAATGTTGATACTCAGAAAAGGATCTGTCTGAATGTCTTTACGAGGAATACGTCTGAACACATCAGCTCTGAGATCTTCAAGCTCTGCAGAACTTCTACAGATTCTTTCTTGTGAAGAAACTTCTTGAAGAACGAGAAGCCTGATGTCTGTGTTGTTTCTGGTGCAGAGACTTGAATAGTTTTATTTGTGTTTCAGTGAAATGCTGACTGTGTACTGACTTTTGTACGGACAATGCAAAGGTTAGTTTATTTTGGCAAGATCATATAGGATGAAAATAAATGAGTGATTTATGCACCAGCTTTATACACGAGAAGAGCTTTGACAGAGCGGATGTGATTGTTCTGCTTCTTCATTTTCTCCTGTTTTTACACTTTTGAACTTCATCAAATAAAAATGAAACCATTTAAAATAGAATGATACTTTGTCTATTGTAATAGATTGTGAATATACATGGTGGCATTGGTGAGGTAGTCAATGATCTGTTATGTATGCAATATGGAAAAAACTATTTTTGGAGTTTGCATCAGGAAAAAATGTCAGAGTACACTATTATAACATGGATAAGCATTTCAACTATCTTGTTCATTAAAAATGACTTGTCATTCCAATGGCACTGATACATTCTTATAAATATTTACTTTTGAGAGAAGAACTAGTATTTTGTGCAATTTGGTTACCCATTGTATAATGCTGTTTGTATGAATTGTCTTGAGAAATGCACTCGCTGGTTTGCAAATGTTAAGGATGAGATGAGAAATGTACTAAAGCAAGTGAGAAAAACTGTAATATGTGAAATGAAGTTGAATTGAATACTAAATACTTGTTAATACCAGATCTGTTTACCATTAAAATATAAAGTAAAAAAGGCAAGATGAGATGAGATACTCCATTAAACAATTTTTGATCTAAATCTTATTTTGTGTCTTTCCTCTCAGGTTTAAGAAAATTGCAGGGAGAGAGTACTGTGTAGATCCAAAGACCCCCTGGGTGAAGAGTCATGTTGAAACAGTGGACAAAAGAACAACAGTCTAAAATAAGCTACACTGTTTTTATTTAAAATGTGCATTTCATATTGTATATTTAAACCTTGTGCTATTTCAGATGTGTATATTAAATATTTGATTAAATAGAATAATTTATGTGATTGAGTTCAGTTGTTTTAATAAAATATCAATGATACAATTATCTTAATATAGTAATGTTTTTATTCTCTATTGCATACAGGTATAATAAATGTTATTCAAATGTGTGTATCATGAAGAAACAAAGCATTTTTAAATATTAAAGTCAGACCTAAAAAAAAATCTATTGTAGTAATACATTTCCCTTCTCATGTAAACACTATAACACTATATACTTAGTGTTATTAGAATTAGTAATTTAATTTAATTAAGTTGTGAAGATAAGATTTTCTTTTTCAGTTTTAGTACATGATGTGGCACAATCAAAGTTTTGTGGAGAGATCACTAATGTGAAGATTTCTCTGAAACAGGTGACTTCTTAATTCTGGATCATCATCATCTGTTCTAGACACTAACTGCAAATGAGAAGCTGTCATTTTCCTGTTATTATATTTGCATATTGCATATATTTGCATATTTCAGTTCTGTGAATCAGTTTAACTGGTGACTGAATTATTCTTACTTCTCTGTTAGACCACAAATGTCACTAGAGACCAGAAGTGGTTGTGTTTTCTTAGAGCAGGGGTTCCTGCTTCTGTTTCTGGTGGTCCAACATCTTCAGTTTAGTGTTTTAATTAAACAAACCTAAACCAGTTAATAAAGGTCTTTGGGTTTATACGTGAGTAAGGAGTCAAAGTTAAGCACCTGATATCTGTTGACAGCACAATTCAGATTTAATCATAAAAATCTTCAGATTTAGTTCATTGAATGCTGAGCTTGACAGGCTGGTAACAGAGGAAGCTGTGTGTTGTTTTGAAAGTGAAAGTGAAATGTGAAAGTGACGTGACATGGCCAATATGGTGACCCATACTCGGAATTAGTGTTCTGCATTTATGCCATCAAAAGTACACACACACACAGCAGCTTCTGTATTGTTTCTCAAAGGACCTTGTGGATCTCCAGATGGATCTTCAAATGGATCTTTTTTTCTTTTAGTCAAAAAAAGAAAGACAAATAATTAATGTTTTAATCTAACAGATAGGGTTTTAAAGTTAAAGTCTGACACCCAAGTAAATCACACATTTGTTCCTCACTAAATGAAAAAAAAAAAAAAAACAGCTGCCCTCTGTTCATAACCTGTGCATATTTAAGTTCAAATAAATATATGAGCCCCTGTCCCTTTAATCACTGAAAAAAGGAAGCTATGTGTTTTCATCAAGCATATTTTCAGTGAACTTGAAAGAAACGTAACAAAAGTAACACACTGGTAAGAATTTTTATTTATTTATTTTTTTCCCTTAAATCTATTATTTACTTACCGTAATTATTTATATGTTGAAATGTTGTGTAATAAGTGGCTTGACTGTTTCCCTTAAATGTCTGTCTGAATTTGCTGCTTGCTTGCAACTGCTTTGTTAATGGAAGCTTTGTGTTCAAATATTTCAGCTCAAATCAATATTTAGTGTCTAATTATTTACTTATGTGGCAAGTAGCTGTGTTATAACCAAGATAATTTTTCGTGGGTTACCTTCTCAGGGTTTATTCTGCAATAACAACCAGCTGGATGTACATTATCCTTTACATATATTATTGTCTTCATGTCAATGTCCTAGTCATACACTGTCATCTAAAGTTTTTGGTATGATAGACTTTCAATGACAAAGATAAAAGATGAAAATATGCTGGAATACATTAGATCGGGGGTTCTCAAACCTGTCCTGTAGGATATAGCCCTTGACAATTTGTAAGGTTCTCTTATCAGACACAACCAATTCACCAATCAGGTGTGTTACAAGAGAGACATGCTGTACAAAATGTGCAGGGCTCCTCCAGGACAAGTTTGAGAACCACTGCATTAGATATAAGTTTTCCAAAAGTATTGTAGATGATAAAACCATGCTACAAATGATTATTGACTGCATCTATGAGATTACAATTTTGGAATGGACTATTTGCATTATAATTGTATCCTAAAACAAAAATCAAAAAAGAAAATGTACAGAAAGTTTCTGAGAAACTCTTCTTGTCTTATTGTCTATGTTGCTTCTCAAAGGACCTTGTAGATCTCTGGAGGTTTCCAGAGAAAATTTCCAGAGAAACATCTTTTTTTTTTCTTTTTGTGTAAATAAATAAAAAGGAACAGCTGCCTTTTTTTTCCCTTACTTGTGCATATTTAAGTTCAAAAAAAAAAAAAAAAAAGCCCCTGTGCCTTTAAACACTGAAAAAAAGGAAGCTGTGTGTTGTTTTCCTGAAGCACATTTTCGATGAACTTGAAAGAAAAGTATCTTCAACTCTCTTACATGAGTAAAAAGCAGAAAACGGATGAGAAAAAAGGAAGAGCTAAAAACAGCTCTCATTCTACAATGTTGATACCCAGAAATGGATTTACATGAATGTGTTTATGAGGAATATGTCTCTGACTGTGTATAAGAGGATGCTCAGACGTTATTCTGGACACAACAGCTCTGAGATTTTCAAGCTCTACAGAACTTCTACAGATTCTGTCTGTCATTGTGAAGAAACATCTTGAAGAATGAGAAGCCTGATGTGTTTGCTGTTCCTGGTGATCTTCTGCTCTGTGCAGATGACTTCAAGCGGTGAGTGCTTTTTTTTTATTTTGAATTAAGAAAAAATTTATTGTTTTTAGAATATTTATGGAAGTTTTAGTTGCATTTGTTGCATTTTGTGATTTAAAAAGATTGTTACATCTTATAATCTTTTTGCATGAATACAGATATTTGATATTTCACGTGTCTTGATATTTCAGCTAACCTGGCAATTGAAGTGGCAAACTCAAAGTGTTGTGAAAGGTTCAGTAAAGTGAAGATTCCTGTGAATAAAGTCGTGTCTTACTGTTGGACCAGCAGCATCTGTCCCATACGCGCTATTGTGTGAGTGTCATCTTAACTATTATTTTGTTTACAAACTAGAAAGTAAACATAATTTAGAAACTCTTCTGAAGTATTTGACTTAAATTATGTTTATGTTTTTCCCTTCAGGTTTAAGACAATTGTAGGGAAAGAGTTCTGCATTGATCCAAAGACCGACTGGGTGAAGAGTCATGTTGATAAAGTGGATAAAAGAACAACAACTACAGAATCTAATGCTACAAAAACAACAACTACAGAATCCAATGCTAAATCAACAACAAATGCTACACAAATATCTGCTACAGAATCTACTTCTGCTGCATTGAGAACTGCTACTACAGCAAAGACTCAGAGCCATACAGTCTAAAAGAAGCTACACTGTTTCTATTTGATATCTGCATTTCATAATGTATATACAACCATATTTCTGATGTGTATATTAATATATATTCTCCAAATAATGTATGCAAATAAATCCAGCTTTTTTAATAAAATATAAATTAAAACTAGTTTTATTTATGAGGTGTGATACAAAACATTTAGTAAATAAATATGAAACAAAAAAAAAAACAATCTACTAAATAAGAGACACTTGTGCAAATCCTTGTAACACACAATTAATTAAATAACTGTACATGCTTCAAAAAGACTTTTACACACAAATATGTTTTTATGGGTGTTTATTCAGAGTCACCTCTTCATTAATAAATCATTTTATTGCAATCTAATACGGATCAAATTCAAAGTGAAGAAAACTGGTTTGTTACTGTTATGCAATTCAGGTTTCATATTGAGTGCTTAAAATTCCTCCTCAAATGCGAGATTAGCTAAACTGATCTGAATCAAAATTTTACAGTGCTTTACAATAAAGAGACGCAAATGTGACACAATACAAAAAGAAGTGAACACTAGGAAAAGTTATGAATGTAAGAAAAGTTTTTTTTTTTTTTTTTTTTTTTTAAACATGATGCAGCACAATTTATTTCATTCACAATAACTCTGCTGACTTCTTTCTTGTAAAAGCGATCTCTATAGACTTTATATGGTTCATTATCTTATTATCTCATATCTTCTTCATCATGTTCATCTCTGCAACCAAGTCCTAACAGACCATAGAAATGAAAGGGGAGATTATCTATACATTTATACAGTATTTAATGGGAAAAGGCTTTACTCATTCTTCAATTTCTATAGGGAAGTTTATTGTAGCCTACATTTATTACTCTAGAGTCTAGAATATATATTTTATAATAATTATTTATTTTTGTTTAAGTGATCTTTCTCTTCATACCAGCTGTATCAAATAATATTTTGTGTTTGTCTATACAAATATGAGGTTGCATTGTAGTGTTTGCATTGAAAGTTTTGTGTTGCTTTTCTGAAGCATATTTTCATTTTTTTTAATCTGAAAGAAAAGATGCCAGATTTTCACATGAGCGGCAAAACAAAAATAGGAGGAGAAAAAAAAATAGCTTAAAACAACTCTCAATGTGTTCTGAAGTGTACTGAAATTATTTATGTGTTTGGGTTAAGATATCCCATAAAATATAAATGATAAAATTACCCCCTGTAGTAACATTTTTATTCTTTTTTTATTATTATTTAGAAGTCAATATTAAAGGTAGATAGTTTAATAATTTGTCAAATTAAATAATAAATAAATGAAAAATACAGTCTATGCTGAGCTAGAGGGGCTGAAATACTCACACTTGGCTTCTTTAGAACTTGCGTATACCACCTGAACTAAGTGCACAAGACTTTCCCAAGTCTGAAAAATGCCAAAAGCACCCCTTAAATCCAAACTATCTCTAATACTACTTCATAGTGGTCCACAGGCACACAGATACATCTAGATCTGTACTGTAAAAACCAGACTGGTTTGATTTCAGTTAGTCTAAAATGTTTATGTGCCATTAGGGTTAGAAGACAAATTCTCATTTTAGTCAGATTCAGAAAAAACTCAAGTAGATCACAATATTTTTGACTCTAACTGCAAATGAAAAGTGTCCTTTTACTTGTTATTACATTTACATATTTTAATTCTGTGAATCGTTTAAACTGTTACCTGAATTATTCTCACTTCTCTGTTAGACCAACAAGTGTCCCTAGAAACAAGAAGTGGTTGTGTTTTCTTAGAGCAAGGGGTTTTTGGTCCAACATCTTAGGTTTAGTGTTTTAATTAAACACCTTAAACAGATTTATATGTGAATAAGCGGTGAAGGTTTAGCACCTGATATTGACAGCGGAATTCAAAATTCATCATTCAAATTTTCAGATTTAGTTCATTGAATGCTGAACTTGACAGGCCTGAAAAGAGGAAGCTGTGTGTTGTTTTGCTCAAGCACATTTTCAGTGAACCTAAAAGAAATGTACTAGGCACATTTTCACATTAATGACAAAGCAGAACAAAGATGACAGAAAGAAAGAACTAAAACAGCACTCATTCTGCAATGTTGATACCCAGAAATGGATTTACATGAATGTGTTTATGAGGAATATGTCTATGACAGTGTATATAAGAGGATGCTCAGACGCTATTCTGGACACATCAGCTCTGAGATCTCCAAGCTCTACAGAACTTCTACAGACTCTTTCTGTCATTTTGAAGAAACATCTTGAAGAATGAGAAGCCTGATGTGTTTGCTGTTCCTGGTGATCTTCTGCTCTGTGCAGATGACTTCAAGCGGTGAGTGCTCTTTTACATTTTGAATTAAGATAAAATGTATTGTTTTCAGAATATTTATGGATGTTTAAATTGCATTTGTTGATTTAAAAATATTATAACAGCTTATAATCTTTTTGCATGAATACAGATATTTGATATTTCACATATCTTCATATTTCAGCTAACCATGCAATTGAAGTGGCAAACTCAAAGTGTTGTGAAGGGTTCAGTAAAGTGAAGATTCCTGTGAATAAATTGGTGTCTTACTATTGGACCAGCAGCATCTGTCCCATACACGCTATTGTGTGAGTGTCATCTTAACTATTATTTCATTTTCAAACTAGAAAGTAAACATGAATAAGAAACTCTTCTGAAGTATTTGACTTAAATCATGTTTTTGTTTTTCCCTTCAGGTTTCAGACAATTGCAGGGAGAGAGTTCTGCATTGATCCAAAGACTGCCTTGGCGAGTGACTATATTGATAAAGTGGACAAAAGAAAAACAACTGCTACAGAATCTAATGCTACAAAAACAACTGCAATAGAATAAACTTCTGCTGCATTGACAACTGCTACTACAGCAAAGACTCAGAGCCTTACAGTTTAAAAGAAGCTACACTGTTTCTATTTTATCTCTGTATTTCATAATGTATATACAACCATATTTCTGATGTGTATATACTCTCCAAATAATCTATTTAAATAAATCCATCTTTTCTAATAAAATATAAATTAATGAAATAATTGTCATTTTTTTCCTTTTATAGATTTAGTATTTTTTCTTTATTTAGATTGTATTTAAACTTGATTTAGTTTTATTTATGAGGTGTGATACAAAACATGTAGTAAATAAATATGAAACCAAAAAAAAAAAAAAAAAACGAATAAATAAATTATTATAAACTTAATTTAATAACGTTTATGTGTGTTTATTCAGTCACCTTGTGAGGGACCAAGCAGTCAAGGGCAAAGAACACAGGATTTCCAACCAAAAAGTAATTTATTACATGCCAGAGTAAGTTACAAATTAAATAACTTGAAAAACTGAATGAAAATAAAGTCAGGTCTGGGCCCATAAAAAAGTAAACTAAAAAGAATCAAAACTAAACAATAATCAAACAAACAAACCAGACAGAGAAAAACATGGCCTCCCAAATGCCACACATCGTGAAACGTATATAGACGGTTTCATCGGGCGCACGCGCCTGGACCTAAGTTAACTTCCGGTCTGTGTTGTGTATATCGGTCTGGCTGCGGTGCCATCTACAAACGCAGTTAAAGCCAAGGTGATGAGTAGACTAAAGTTGGGCTCAGGTGGCTGTGCTGCGGGATGTGTTTCCCATACATTTATTTATTTTTGGAGACTCGCAACAATTTTAAAACTGATCGATTTTCAAAAAGGCTTCTTTTAATAAACATGAGTAACGTAACGTCACGTAACGTACTGCACGTTTAATAATAATAATTCCTTACATTTATGTTTAAATATCAAAACGAGGCACGGGTGTTTTTATATCGCTGTGTTTCTGAAAGAAGACGTGCATATGCGTGATAAAGCAGCGTATGAGCGTACCAGCTCTGCTTTGTTTACAGCTGTTACTGGGGAAACCTCTATTTCTCGCGCTTTATGTCTATGCTTTAAAACATCTCCTGCTGGCAAATAATGAATTAGCATTTTCATTAAGTCCGCCTGATCCACACAGAAAACACATTTTGTTTGTTATCAAAAAATATCTACTCTAGAGGGACTTGGCTGTTGTTACTGATTCTATTTGGAGTCTTCGGGAAGTTAAGTTAGGTCCACAAAAGCGCTCACGCGCATTAACGTTTGTTTATGTTGATGCCGTTGAAACCATGGGTGAGGCTAGCCCCTTTAGCAAATGGTGTCATGCTCTTCTCTTTTTCTACTTCTCCTCTGTACCTGCACCGCTCAGCACGACCGTTATCCAGCGCGAAACACGCTGAGTGAGAGCCCGTGATTGTGATCGGTTGAAAGCTGTGTCTGACACTTCTTTCCTTTTACCTAGAGTTGTTCCGAATTCGAAACTGTAGTACATTGATATGTGTGACATCACCAATTGTACGTGATTACGTGACCTCCCTAACAAGCCCCGTCTCTCCCCCTCACTCTGGAGGTGGTGTGATGTGTACGTGCGGTCAATAAACCCACAGATTATAAAGCAGTGCTCTTTGCCAGTTCATTTATAACACACGAGTCAACATGGTGTCAGAAGTGTCCTACAACTACACGCGAAAGTGAGTTTAGTCTACACTGGAAAAGTGTCCATGCAAGTCTCTCGACTCGCAAATAACTAACTAGCCGCTAAGCTACGTAAACTGCTTCATCACACGCGCCAGCCACGGCAGAGGAATTCCGAAGACCCGATCCCCTCTTTTTTTCAATGAAAATATTGCAGAGAACTGGCGTATATTTGAACAAGAGTTTGATTTCTTCATTGCTGCAGCTCATGGAGACAAACCGCGTCGAACACAAGCTTTCATTTTCCTCAACCTCGCGGGTCCCGAAGCCATCGAACGTGAACGGTCCTTTGTTTATGCACAAGAGGTGAGCGTTCCCGGTGAAAATGACAGTGTCGTTATCATTACGCCGGCTGAGTCAAGGGAAGACCCTGACTGTTTAAAGAGAAAGTTCCGCGAGATTTGCGCTCCCCATATCAACATCACAATGGAACGACACAAGTTCAACATGAGATCACAGAAGCCCGGTGAGACTTTTGAATTTTATATCAGCGATTTAAAGCTGAAAGCAAAAAGCTGCAAATTTGGTACATTACAAGAAGAACTCATTCGTGATCGACTAGTTTGTGGAGTAAACAGTGACATTCTAAGAAAATCAATGCTGCGTGATCCAGAACTTACTTTAACTAGAGCCATATCAGCATGTCAGATCTATGAACAAACTGAACAGCACACTAAAGACCTTGCAACACTCCAAACAACAACTGCGACGGTCTATGCTGTGCACCAGGCGTTTGCAAGAAGGACTAGACATTCCAAATCAAACCACAAACCAGATAGCAAAGCACCGCCGATCATAAAGAACTGTAACAATTGTGGTAGTGACCACCCAGCCAAAAGAGATAAGTGCCCTGCATTCGGTCAACAATGCAGCGGCTGCAAGAAGTGGAACCACTTTAAAAAATGCTGTAGGTCCACTAAACCAAACCAAGCAAAACGTGGTTATACCAGAACTGTCCACGATGTTGAACCAGACCAGACAAACAGTGAAGAGAGTGATTCGTTCTTCATTGATGGAGTAACTTCAAAGTCTGTTGATTCCTGCACTGTACACGTATATGGCAAGCCAGTGGAACTAAAAGTGGACACTGGAGTCAAATGTAATGTAATGGATTTTAACACTTTTCAGCACTTGCGAAAAGAGGAAGAACTTAATGTGTTAAACACAACAAAGCTAATAGCATACGGTGGCAGTGAGCTACACACACTTGGCACAGTCGCATTACCATGCTGTCTAGCCAGACAGACTTATGACCTGCTGTTCTATGTCATCAAAAGCTCTGCACAGCCCCTATTGGGTCTACCTGACTGTCTACGCATGGGACTTCTTACACTTGACAAAGAAGTCCACCAGCTGAACACATCCAGTCAGGATGAATTCACAGACAGAATTCTCACCAAATATGCAGACCTTTTCAAAGATGAGGTGGGAAGACTACCTGTCACATATTCCATGAAAATCGACCCCACCATACCGCCAGTCGTCCGACCAGCAAGACGCATCCCAGTCGCTATGCAAGACAAGGTGAAAAAGGAACTTCAACGGATGACTGATCTTGGTGTCATTACACCAATCTCTGAACCAAGTGAGTGGGTGTCTTCCACGGTTGCTGCTCATAAAAAAGACTCTAACAACATCCGAATTTGTATAGACCCGAGAGACCTGAACACAGCTATACAAAGACCCCACCACCCAATGAGAACAGTCGAGGAAGTTGCTGCCCAGATGTCAAATTCCACCATCTTTTCTGTGCTAGACGCAAAAAATTCGTTCTGGCAAATATCCTTAGACCATAAATCATCACTACTTACAACTTTCAGCACCCCTTTTGGCCGATATCGATTCCTAAAAATGCCTTTTGGTATAAACTCAACTAGTGAAGTTTTCCAACGCTCAATGGAGCAAATCTACGCTGGTTACCCTTGTGCTGTAATTGTAGATGATATATTGGTCGGTGGACGCACAGTAAAAGAACACGATGAAAACCTAGAAAGGGTGCTAGAGCGGGCGAGACAAGTTAATCTGAGGCTGAATCCACTGAAATGCAAATTCAGACTGAAGGAAGTGAGCTACGTGGGCCATATCTTCAGCAGTGATGGCCTGCATGCTGATCCATCAAAGATCAAAGCTATCAGTGACATGCCAGAACCTACAAACACGACAGCTCTTCAGAGATTTCTTGGCATGGTCAACTACATGGGCAAGTTTATCCCTAACCTCAGTGACATAGCTGCCCCACTCCGCCAGCTCACACACAAAGACACAGTATGGTGTTGGCTGCAACAGCACCAGGATGCTTTCCAAGCCTTGAAAAAATGCCTCACATGTCCTCCAGTCCTGTCGTATTACAACGTCGATAGGCCTGTCACTTTAACATGCGACTCCTCTCAGTTTGGTTTAGGAGCTGCGTGCCTGCAGGACAACAAGCCTATCGCTTACGCCTCACGAGTCCTAACACAAACTGAAATGCGCTGTGCGCAGATAGAAAAAGAGCTCCTAGCTGTAGTTTTTGCTTGCACTAAGTTCAATGATTACATCTATGGTAAACCAGTAACCATTGAAACTGACCACCAGCCTTTGGTGACAATCACCAGACGTCCAATACACAGCACTCCTGCGCGACTCCAACGAATGTTGCTCCAGCTCCAACGATACAACATCACCCTTATCTACAAAAAAGGAAAACACATGTATATAGCAGACACTTTGTCACGGGCGCCACAAGAATCTGTACATGAACAGGCCATGGAAGAAAATACCTTTGAGGTAATGAATGTTTGCAGCATCTCACCATCACGTATGGATGAACTTAAACGCCAAACAGACAACGACGCCACGCTTCAGATGCTTGTCAACACAATCAGGCATGGATGGCCAACTAAACTGCACAGTCTCCCCCCAGCAATAAGACCATTTCACCCATACAGACATGAACTGATCACAGATGATAGACTTGTATGGAAAGGCCACAAAGTGATCATCCCTGAAACACTTAAGCTGGAGTACATGCAAATCGTTCATAGAGGTCATCCTGGAGCCGAATCTACCAAGCAACGCACACGTGGCATATTCTTTTGGCCTAACATGACAAAAGACATTGATGCTTACATCACATCTTGTGCCACATGCAACAGCACCAAACCCCATCAGCAAAAAGAACCCCTTCAGCTGCCAAGCCTGCCATGGTCAATAGTAGCAGCTGACATCTTTGACTGGAACAGTCATCAGTTCTTGGTGCTTGTTGACTCGTATTCAGGATGGTACGAGATCGATCAGCTACAGAATTTGACCTCATCAGGTGTTATACAAAAGCTAAAGAGACATTTTTCTGTCCATGGATCGCCTCACACCTTCATCACAGACAATGGGAGACAGTTTGTGAGCAAAGAGTTTAAAGGCTTCGCCATGGCCTGGGACTTTGTTCATAAAACCAGCAGTCCATACTATCCTCAATCTAATGGCCTGGCGGAGCGCGCAGTCCGCAGCGCTAAACAACTCATGGAAAAGTCCAAACGAGATGGTACTGACATCTATCTCAACTTGCTGAATCTGCGAAATGTTCCACGAGATCCTAAGCTTGGCTCTCCAGCTCAGAGATTAATGTCCAGACAAACTCGCACCACCCTGCCACTCCACAGCTCTTTGCTGGAACCTTCACCTCTGGCTTCCAATGAAATTCGTGCACAGTTAACGAAGAAAAGACTCTGTCAAAAGATCAGTTATGACAAAAGCAGTAAACAACTGAGCATTCTCTCAAAAGGGCAAGTAGTGAGGATGCAAACCCCTCATGGTTATGCCAGTAAGGCAGTTGTGAAGGAAGTCTGCAGTGAACCAAGATCTTACATTGTCCTGTCTGGAGGGAAAGAATATAGGAGGAACCGCAGACATCTCCTAACTGTGAAAGAGCCTAGGCCAAGTCAACTTGATGATAATGATGATGAGGGTCACCAGGTGATCCCTGGTCCAACCAGAGTGAATGATCCAGTTGTAAAAGTACCAGATGTACTTATTCACAGAACCACAGGTCAAGTAACACCTCAAACACGAGCACAAAAGAAAGACAGTCCTTATGTGACACGATCCGGACGCACTGTATGCCCGAACCCTAAGTACAAGGACTGAAATGTTTGATATGTTGCTGAATTGCACATTTATTTTATCTTGGTTAACAATACCAGTTTCTTTATAGTGCAATATGTTTAATTTACATTTTATTAATTTACATTACATAATAGTTCCTGTTGGTCATTGCTACTGTTGCTAGTTTAAAATACCTTTGATGTTCTAAAGAAGAAATCTGATGTAAACACATCCAGAGTCTAATCTTGCTTTATGTTTAGAGACCATGCTTAGGAAAGGGGATGTAGTACATTGATATGTGTGACATCACCAATTGTACGTGATTACGTGACCTCCCTAACAAGCCCCGTCTCTCCCCCTCACTCTGGAGGTGGTGTGATGTGTACGTGCGGTCAATAAACCCACAGATTATAAAGCAGTGCTCTTTGCCAGTTCATTTATAACACACGAGTCAACAGAAACCATATCGGTGAGTACTGGAGTCAGTATCCTGAATCTCCATGTTGGTACACCTATAATAAGTGTTTATTATCGGACTATTTTAGTCCGGCGGGTCGACGCCGCTGTGGAGTAGCACAGGACCTAGGTGACTCGTCCATAGTCATAAACCGAGAGAAGTAACGACAGTTAAAATTTTCTTCCGCAAGACGCATGCAGTTCTGTTTCTTAACTGCTAGAGCGTGAAACAAAATCAGAAGCGCGACAAATAAACTGCGTACCTGTGTAGTGCGTACGTGTGTCTCTGTTGTTAAAGTTTATCTTTAATTTGATACTCATTTTAAAAATCGAGAGTCACGTAAACATGATGTCACGTGCGCCTTTTCTGGTCAGTCGTCATGGAAACATGAAGCCCTGGCGTCTTGAGTGAAAACAAACCAACAAGTCCTCCAACTCATACGACCGTATGGGTCGTTTGTCACTATCCATAAATACGACCCACACGAGCGTTCTCTAAATTAGCGCCCCTATTGGCAACAGGAGGTATGATAAATGAACTTTCGCCTAAATGCATTGTGGGTTTATTTTAACATGTTTGCTATTTGCGTTTTGAATTGTTTGATTTAAACTCTCCCAGATGTTCGTGGATTTTGATGATATGGATTTTAGATGACTTCGAGACATGTACAGGTAAGGTTTTCTCCCGTCTCATAAAGTAGTCGATCGTTTATGAATAATATGAGTTTTTATTTTCAAATCGATACTGGACACTGTATGTCCTATTAAACCAGTTTGACGTTCAAATCATTTAATCGAAATCTGCAGCTTTATAAAGTTAGTTTTCATTGTGATATTCGTTTGAAATTCGCCTGTGGTGGAAAGAGGTCATGTAAAAGTCGCGCATTTACCATTGTTTTTACCATAGTAACATGTCGCTGAACCATGTCACGTGTTATAAAACCTCAGTAACCACAACTCAATGTATCTCCCGTCATAACTGTAGTTTTACTTTGGTATTTGTAGTATAAACACGTTACCATGCTTTTCACCACAGTAACTGCTTATTGTGTACTCTTTAGTTAAGTAACACATTTGCCATGCCTTTAATACCTTTTTGTAATGTAATTGTGATTCAGTGTTTTTTTTCTTTTCAGTTTTGCAGTTTCTTCATATCACATACATCTCCAGCTCCTACAACAACATTCAGTGTCCAGCAGCTCTTTATGATGCTCTCTCTCTCTCTCTCTCTCTCTTTCTCTCTCTCTCTCTCTCTCTCTCTCTCTCTCTCTCTCTCTCATTTTCCTTTCCTATTTTTCTGAACTGTAATTCATAAATAAGTCACACATATGTTTCTTTCTTTCTCTTGTTCATCATGGCATATTTTCACAGCTCAGAATCAGATTTTGATCAGTTCTTGTATTAACAGGGAACTTGTACTCGAAGCTCAACTTGAAGAAGTTTCCAGTGAAGATGAAGTCCTTCAAAGGTTCGACACAGGTAATGTTGAAGATATGTAGTTATAACTGATTTACTTTAATTAATTTATCCTTACTTTATGTTAATAACCTTCCTTATAGTCCTTCCTTTCAAATATTTTGTTCACAGATCATTTCTAACACACTGTCTAAACATGTATGTATTAAAACAACAACAACAACTTGTTACTTTTTCTTTATTCCAGCTGAAAAGGAAGACCATGGGCCTGTCAAACCTTGTTTGTGGAGAGGGATGAATTTGACCATCTTGTGTGTTTACGGAGAAGACCAAAAGCTGCTAAGGCAGATATTTCCAGAGGTACGTCTGTGTTGATCTGAGCACCTCGACAGAACTTTACTGCAGTTACATTTTGCACCGAATTTTATGTTTTTTACTTTTTTAAATACCTCACGACCCCATCAGTACAAACCCTGTGCTATGTCAAAGTATTAATAATTCAAACAATTTCAGCAAATTCATATGATATTGTACAAGCGTACTCTCCAGCTTTTCCTCCTGCTGTCATTGACCATCGCCTCAGCTCTCATGCAGACTGTGTCCATTTTAAGTAGTCAGAGCGTTATATCCTAAAGTTTATATTGAGTCCACTGTATTCTTTATTAGCACCGTCTTAACCCGTTCTAACAGTACATGATATCTGTCCGCACCTCACAGTCTGCCTTTATTTCCATGTTGATTTTAATTGAACACGTCTGTTTAAAAGCAAGTCAGGAAATGCTGTGTAACTTGTCATGTGACACATCAGATCTTCAGTTAATTTGGCCAAATTAGATCATTTAAGGCTGTTCACACCAAGAATAGTAACTACAATAACTATTTTAGCATCCACACCAACATCAACCAATGATAAAGTTATGTTTATTAATATACACACTGCAGCGACGTTGATGTCTGCCACTTTAAATGATCAAGCTTTTGAAATGTGCATTTTGATTGGCTGTTTAATGTTCATCAGCTGGAAAATATATTCCACTGATGTTGTTCCTCTGTGTCATTAAGTATGGACTCATCCTTGGTATGAAGAGGTCTCTAAACTGCTTACAACAATCCTGCTGCATGTTATAGTGTAGAAAATAATTGAGAATAATATAGCTTGAAGATACAGCTTTCTTCCCTCTCATTTTGTTAAAACTCAAACGCAAGATTTTGCCTTTCTTTGCTTGTTTGTCTTCATCTTAGTCCTTTACTCTCTCCACTCACTCACACATTCTCTCTTGCTCTGTTGTAAGGTACAAACAGAGCGGATGGTTGCATGATGGCCTCTTTCAGGTTTGTCAACTGAATGTCTACTAGTGTGGCTCAGCAAGTTCCTGTCATGATCAGCCCTCTCCAAGAAAGGTTTGTAGAAAATTGTAATCAATATTCATTTAATCCTCTAACCTGAATCTTTTGGTGAATTTACTTAATTATATCTGTCTTAATTCATATGTAATAAGCAATAGTAATTAAACATGGGGTTAATAGACATATTTTTGTTTTACAGCTGAAGAGCAAAAACACAAAGAACATCAGTCCTGTTGGGGATGAGGAATGAACATGGCTCTATTGTGCCCAAACAGAAAAGAGTGAAAAGGTGCTCATCCCCATTGATGTGTCTGTATTCAAGCAATGCATTAGTACAGCATATGATGTTGATCTCTATTCAAGTCAGCAATTATCATTTTTCACATATACATCTTTTTATAAGTCCTAGAATGAACAAATCATCAGGGCATCATTTCTGGAATTTGGGCAGAAAATGACTGAATATGGTGAGTACTGACACCTGCACCTGTATTCACCAAAACTATTTTTCTTATGGACTTACAGTTTTTGAAGGAGGATGAAGTCAGTTGATGGAGAAATGAAGAACGAGATGTGTTGTATATGAAGACTTCAGATGCAAAAGCCTTTAAGTTCTGTATGAAATGTTCTTCTAAGAAGAATTTTAGAAGAAAACTTCAGGTGGAACTTAGATGCCTTTGCATCTGAAGTCTTCATATGTACTATGAGTTTTCAATACATAACTGATTTGTTATGACTGTTTTTATTATTTTCTACTTGTACAGAAAGACTGCAGTAGAAGGAAAGCTGGTACTGAGAACATTTGTCTTCACTCCAGACTAAAGAGAAGCGGGTCTGAGGCCAGAGATGGAGGAGTCAATGGTCACCAAATGCAGTGCTGCAGCCTGAAACAGTGAAGACTGAATTCCCAAACAGCTGTGTGACTGCACAGATGTTACGGCCATAAAAGAAACTTCACAACTGAGAGCCCATACCTCCAACAACCTTCAACAGGAATCAATGGTATGTCCATTACAACAATTCTAAATAATAATAATATATAATTGACACAATGATTTTGTCTCTCCAGGACATCTACGCAAGGTTTTTCTTTTGTTGAGGACCGTCAGAGACTCCAGCCACACGAGCCATGGATTGCTCTCAACATCACCATCAGACAGACATTATCACAGAACCAGCACCAGCAGACTGCAAAACAAGTTCCTTCAACAGGCAATCAGACTGAACTGAACTCGTACCAGTAACACCACACACACACACACACACACACACACACACACACACACACATACACACACCAGCAGCCTCATACTGTGTGCACTGCACTCTATCAGCTACACTGACTGGACTCTGACTCACTATTATTCTGCAACCTGATATTCTGTTTGCACTAATTCATACTGTACTGAAAGTGAAAGTGACGTGACATACAGTCAAGTATGGTGACCCATACTCAGAATTTGTGCTCTGCATTTAACCCATCCGAAGTGCACACACACAGAGCAGTGAACACACACACACTGTGAACACACACCCGGAGCAGTGGGCAGAGGTATATCTACAGTATACAGTGATTGTTGTTAATTGTTTTCATTTTGTTCTCTCTGTATAGTATAGTATTGCACTATATTTTCTACCTGTATTGAGCTCTTATGTATACGGTTTATATTTTTGATACTGTATATGTGTTGCAAATATATTCAGTACTTGTCATGCTGCAGTTTGCAGAAAAGCATTTTACCACCTGTATACTTGCATTAAAAACATTGGTATTGTGATAATAAAATGATTTGATTTGAATTGGTCACATGACTTGTTCATCAGTTGTATTGTTGTGCTGGATAACAATTGCAAATTGTTTATGACATTGAAGAAGATCATGATAGAGACATGGATTTGAAGAAAACCAGGAGAGCTCTGATGATGAGAAGGAAACTGGATGTGATTCTTTGGTGCTCAAGACATTTCACCATGCCTTCATCTGGGTTTCTTCATCTGATTAAAATAAAATGGTTTTAATGTAACCCATTTTTATTTCACTTGAATATAATTTGTCTTAATATGCTTCTTTATCTGTCTTTATGCTGCATCCTAGTAAAATATTGCGTATGGTGTTGGATAATCAAGTATGGTGAATATTCTGTACTAGAGATGGTTTTTTGGTAGATACACCATTTAATTTTGTAAACAACACATATAATCACCATGGTTGTTTTGATGAAGACATGAACATTTAGTAATATTAATGAAATTCAGTTAGATGAAGAGCTGCATTAGAAGAGACTGCATGGACTTCATGCACAACTGAAGGTGATGAATCAAGGAAAGATCAACATGAATCCTGTTCTGTATTATAATGAAGATGTTCATGCACATTACTGATGTCTAGCTCCTGAGCAGGACAAAGATGAGACATTCTTTACAGAGATTTATGAATTAGGTATTTTATATTATGATTCTTTAAATTGCATGAATTGTATGGAACCATAAACTGCACACTGTCACACATTGTCTTACTGAATGACACATTGGCCTTGTCTGATGAAATGTCAGAATATGTATTTGTTGTCTTTGTTTACTATTAGCACTGTATTATTGCTCTTGATCTTATGAAATAAATTGAGCTCTTTCCAAATGGGCACTTATGTTGATTTTCTGGTGTCTTAATTCTAAGATAACTATGACTTCCAACTTACATAATGGTATGCTTTTGAAAAGACAACCTACAAAATGTGTCTCAACAGTTTGTTGCCAATGATGAGAATAGAGCTGTGCATTTTTTTCCTGCCCTTCCATCCCCAGGGGCCCAGTAGAGTCCCCTTGAAGAGCAAAACAATTAACATTCCAAATGGCTGTAAATCAAAATCTGATTATAGTTTCAAAAAGAAAATTGGTAGGACAACTCATTATGCTATGTTTACTAAATAATGTTTGGCACAGCTTTCAAACATTCATAGAAAAGTGCTATACATGTGTTTATAAAAGTACTCTTAGTAAAATAAAAAATGTCAGCCTGCCTCTCACATATGTCATATAACTTTGCACAATAAACATGCTTAGATATCCCTTTGTTTAAAAAAAGAAGTATTTTTCACAATTTCATTATTAAACATTTTAAACTACATTGCCCATAAGCCTTAGCCATTCTATCGATGGAAAGTGAAAGTCATGGCGCTGTTTTTTGTAGTTCAATTAAGTTATGTTCAGGTTTAAGGTTAGGATCTCGGTAAAGAGGTAATTTCACAAAATATAGCAATGCACCATTGTTAACTGAAGGTACTATTGACGTAATAATTACAGCAAAATTTACTTTGCAACATTAAACGTTTTTTAATTTGGGCTAAAAGAAAGTCCAGTCACAGCGAGTCCTCGAGTGCCAAGTGGATTTCAAAGCCAATGAAAATCCAGTTGAGCAGAAGCGACACCCTTACTTGTCCATATACGGCCATTCATGACAGGCTTTTCCGGGTTCTTGTGGTGAATTTATTTTCACCCACTAAATATAAAACTAAAATGACGGATTTGCATTGTGGGGTAAACCTGATTCAGCAATAGATTTGTTGATTACAGTTATTTATTTTCAAACAAGGGCCTCATATTTGCGATTATACACATTCTTTACCCTAATATTAATGTACAATATTTAAGCTCAACATTTTTGCATATACTGTATGAAAAAAATAATATTATATTTATATATTTATAGTGTATTAAATGTATACATTTAATCACTTGTGTGTTTTTTGGAGATGTATTTACAATCTTGCAATTTTTAGCTCTACCAGTTAAACTACAGAAAAAAAGGAAAAT
Organism: Carassius gibelio; assembly: GCF_023724105.1. Taxonomy (NCBI): domain Eukaryota; kingdom Metazoa; phylum Chordata; class Actinopteri; order Cypriniformes; family Cyprinidae; genus Carassius; species Carassius gibelio. The sequence goes on along the minus strand of NC_068420.1, from coordinate 9,678,924 downwards.
AATAATAAAAATAAATAAATAAATACAATTTAAAAAACACAGGGATAATTTTTTTTTAGTAATTTCCATATCAGTGTTTATTGATATGTCAAACTTTTCAGACAAACAATGCAAATAACACCATTCTTTCTCTCTAGTTTGTCACTATGAAGAAATAAAAACAAAAAAATAATATATTATTGTGAAATATAACAACTTTTAAAAATTACTGATTGATAAAGTAACTAATAGGTACAGACATAATTATGTAATAGAAAATCCCTTTAAAACTAAATTGGCTAATATAAAAATATATATATAAAATAAAAAAAAATGAATAAATAAATAAAAATTGTCAATTTGTTTGCAGAGAAGTTTATAAAATGCCAAATAATATTTTTACAAACCAGGAGTTGCAAGGCACCAGCTGAAATCATATTCTTTTCTTTCATTTAAAAGTGATTAACTAATTAGAAAAATATTGTTAAGACTAATATTTCACATGATTACCTCTTAATCTCCTGTAATCACTGATCGCTTCTGTTGTGAACATATGCAAGACAAACTAAAACGGTTATTAATAATTATATTTTATAAATCATTTTCAGCTGGAAAATGCATTTCTATCATTAAATGACCTTAAAGGTCACACACACACACACACACACACACACACACACACACACACACACACACACACACACACACACACACACACATATATATATATATATGGCATATAGAATACAGTAGGTGGGATGGTGATAGTGACAGGAGTGTTCACAGTAGAGATGGGAGTGTTGACTAGAGGAGAAATAATACAAGTAGACATGCTAACGACTGAGAGCAGATGTGCCACACAAGAGAGAGTGATGTGGATGCTTTTGGAAGGGCTGCTATTGTGGAGAGCTGATGGAGAAGGACTCAGTAATCTGTCAGAAATCCTGCAAGACAGGAAAAAATTGAATTTATAACATGATGAATAATTAAAACATTGACAACAAATGAAAGTGACGTGACATACAGCCAAGTATGGTGACCCATACTTAGAATTCTTGTTCTGCATTTAACCCATCCAAAGTGCACACACACAGCAGTGAACACACACACACGGAGCAGTGGGGATCATTTATGTTACGGTGCCCGGTGAGCAGTTGGGGGCAGCGCAAAAAAAGTCGTATTGCCGGGCCGAGACTCAAACCCACAACTTTATGGTTAAGAGTCAAACTTTCTAAGCACTAAGCCACGACTTCCCCCTAGCAACGGGCTAGTGGTTAAAGACAACATAACTGCAGCGTGTATAATAATAAACAGAACTTTATAATTTGTTGGTAGCGATGCTAAAATAGTCATTATAGTTATTGTTCTTGTTGTAAACACCTTTAAATGATCTAATTTGGTCAAATAAATAAAAGACCTGGGGCCGGTTGCATAAACTGCTTAAACTAATCTTTAAAAAAGTTAGCCATATAATTTGATTTACTCTAGACTTGTCATAATTGTTTAAAGTCAGTTACAAAAACATAGATTGGTCCAATTTTACTAAGAAATATGATTATCTCTTGGTTAACTGCTAGTTGGTCACAGTCTTAACATAATAGCTATGTTTACGCAACCGGCCCCTTTTGTGTCACATGACAAGTTACACAGCATTTCCTGACACAGTCTGAACGAGAGCTGAGGCGATGGTCAATGACAGCAGGAGGAAAAGCTGGAGAGTACGCTTGTACAATATCATATGAATTTGCTGAAATTGTTTGAATTATTAATACTTTGACATAGCACAGGGTTTGTACTGATGGGGTCGTGAGGTATTTAAAAAAGTAAAAAACATAAAATTCGGTGCAAAATGTAACTGCAGTAAAGTTCTGTCGAGGTGCTCAGATCAACACAGACGTACCTCTGGAAATATCTGCCTTAGCAGCTTTTGGTCTTCTCCGTAAACACACAAGATGGTCAAATTCATCCCTCTCCACAAACAAGGTTTGACAGGCCCATGGTCTTCCTTTTCAGCTGGAATAAAGAAAAAGTAACAAGTTGTTGTTGTTGTTTTAATACATACATGTTTAGACAGTGTGTTAGAAATGATCTGTGAACAAAATATTTGAAAGGAAGGACTATAAGGAAGGTTATTAACATAAAGTAAGGATAAATTAATTAAAGTAAATCAGTTATAACTACATATCTTCAACATTACCTGTGTCGAACCTTTGAAGGACTTCATCTTCACTGGAAACTTCTTCAAGTTGAGCTTCGAGTACAAGTTCCCTGTTAATACAAGAACTGATCAAAATCTGATTCTGAGCTGTGAAAATATGCCATGATGAACAAGAGAAAGAAAGAAAAATATGTGTGACTTATTTATGAATTACAGTTCAGAAAAATAGGAAAGGAAAATGAGAGAGAGAGAGAGAGAGAGAGAGAGAGAGAGAGAGAAAGAGAGAGAGAGAGAGAGAGAGAGAGAGCATCATAAAGAGCTGCTGGACACTGAATGTTGTTGTAGGAGCTGGAGATGTATGTGATATGAAGAAACTGCAAAACTGAAAAAAAAAAAAACACTGAATAACAATTACATTACAAAAAGGTATTAAAGGCATGGCATTGTGGTTAATGATTTTTAACTACAAATACCACAGTAAAACAGTTATCATGGTAAAAAAAAAAATATGGTAAGTGTTGTGGTCACTGGTCATTTCAGATTCGTTGCGATTGCCACACATTCGTTCACTGGCATTCACAACATATTTGTAAAGAAAACGTCAAACTGCACTTACTTTGACATTAATTGCAGACAATCAGAACAGTACCTTAAAAAATAAACCATAAAATAAAATTGTTTACAAACCTGGACAACAACGCATGGTAAGATGTTGGGTCACGCCTCCTTTTTTTGGGTGGTAACGATGGTAACGACAGTCAAAGGTCATTTGATGACGACACACCCGACAAACGAGACTGTCGTAATACGGCCGCTAGAGGGCGCTTGATTTTAAAACGTAATAATAGGTCGTAATATGCTGCTTGCACAAACGACCTATGTGGTCGTTTTTAAGAGGAGGACAGTCTCAAACAAACGATGTGCCACTGAAAACACTCACTGTGGCTTTTTAAATGGATTGTTATTAATTCCTAGATTTATATCTGTTATTTTTCAGTTATGGCTGACTATCAAACTAGATAATAAAAGAAAGTTTCATGTTTTTCTTTTGCTGTATTTATTCATTCATCACACACAGGATTTAACCTGAACCAGGCTTAACTCCTGAACTCCTAGCATAACTCTCTCTCTCTCTCTCTCTCTCTCTCTCTGTGTGTGTGTGTGTGTGTGTGTGTGGCCTGGCAGTGAGCAATGGATATACGACAATTCTTTAAAAGAAAAAAGACAGATTCAGGTGAGAGACTAGGGACAAGCCATAATGACCTCTGTCTTGTTTTTGTTTTTTTTTCCTTCTGAAAAGTGTTAAGCTAAAGTAACAGATAATGCAAACCAGCTGTAGTTGTATCAAATTACTTATCTAGGCAATGGTCCCCTGCTTTTATTTATTTTTTATTTATTTCAAACTCACAAGCTTCTCTTGTGAAAGGAATTTGTCATTTAAAAAAGTTTCTAAGCCCAATAATAATAATAATAAAGACATTTAAAATGACACGCCTCTGTGTGCCTTTTGATCATATCCTTAGAATCTGTAAATGGTCTCATTTTTGTGACATGACAAACTGACCTCAACTCTCCTGCCTACAATATATTTGTGTATGATTGTCAGTGCCAAGGGAAAGAGAGGGAGATGGAGAAAGGGAAAGGGAAAGGGAGAGCATGCAGGAAGAACCAGGTGAGGAAACAACAACAATAAATTGACATATAGTGAATAGTGGCAAGCAAAACAGTAACTACTCATACTCCTATACAAACTTATTGGCATTAAGTAGCCTATATTATTATTTTTTTGAAACATTATTTTACACCACATTTTTTCATAATAAAGGAGGAGGAAAACAACAAGGAGAGTCCATAATGGATGGAGAGGGAACTGACTAGTGAAAGAAATGAAGAGACAGAGGGAGTGCAACATAGAGACCACCAAACCAAAGCAGCAGAGACAGAAGAGAGCTGTTCAGACTTAGGGGATAAGGACACTGGTCCTAAACAGTTAAAGCTGCCTCAATACCCTCATACTCAGTTTGGCACACAAAAAAGAGCCTTTCAAGAACAGTGGTTCAAAAGTTTCAGATGGCTGGAATACTCAGCTAGACAAAATGCTGCTTTCTGCTTTCCTTGTAGGGTATTTGGCAAAAATGTCAGAAAGGATGCACTTGTTAATGATGGAGTTAATAACTGGCAAAAGGCACTTAGCAAGTTTCAAAAACATGAAACAACACAGTCACATAAGGACAGTGTGGTTTGTTGGAACAGCTACAGAGCAAGCCTGTCAAAAGGGAATGTTGTAGAGCAGAGAGAAGCAGCAAGTATCACTGAAATTAGTGAAAGAAGGCAGTACCTAGAGCGTATTATGGCAGTAACCTGCTTCTTGGGGAAGCAAGGCATAGCATTCAGAGGTCATGATGAAACGGATGAGAGTCACAACAAAGGCAATTTCCTAGAGTGCATGTCACTTTTGACGAAATTTGATCCCTTCTTGCAGAGATACACAGCCCCTTCAAACACCACGTACCTCTCATCTGATAGCCAAAATGAGATGATAGAGTGCTGTTCACAAGGAATAACAGAAAATATCATCAGTGAGATAAAGGGAGCGAATATGTATGCCATTATGGCTGATGAAGCCAGGGATGGAAAGACAGAACAGTTGGCACTCTGTGTTAGATACGTGTCTGTTGAGGGTGCCATCAAAGAAAGATTCCTAGCCCTTACAGAGGTGTCGCAGTTTGATGCTACTTCGATAACAGCTGCAATTGAAAATCAGTTGGTAAAGAAGGGAATTGATCAATTGAAATGTGTGGCACAGACCTACGATGGGGCAGCGGTCATGAGTGGGGATGTTGGGGGTGTACAAGCCCATTTAAAAAAAAAGCACCCTGAGGCAATTTATGTGCATTGTTATGCACATGAGTTAAATCTTGTTTTATGTCACACATGCAAAGCTGTCTCTGAAGCCACAGAGTTCTTCAACATGCTGGAAAGTCTCCATTCTTTCTTTAGTGCCTCCCTTGTAAACCACCATAAGTTTGTGGACACTCAAAAGAAGTTAGGGTTGCAGCCAAGAGAACTTGTGCAGTTGTCAACTACACGCTGGCAATGCCAGCTTCATTCAGTGACTGCAGTGATTGATAATTTCCCTGCTATCATTGAGTGCCTCTCCACAATCAAGACACCTGCAGCAGTTGGACTGAGGGCAAAACTCAGTAATTTCTCCTCAGTGTATTTGCTGATGGGTTTCCACACTCTCCTGTCTGTAACAGCAGGTTTACACAGATACCTACAGAAGGAGACCATTGACATTGCCCAAGCAGTGACATACAAAAATGCAGTGACTGACACCATGAAGCAGAAACGCAATGATACCACTGCTGCAGATCTGTACTCCAGAACAATGGCTATGTGTGAGGCAAACCAGATAGCAGTAGAATCATCCTCAGGACAGAGGCGTAAGACAAAGAGAATGGATGAATATGTTGTTGAGTCAGCTTGTGGGGCAGGCAGTGAAACCTGTGGCTCTTCAGAATCTGAAGATCTCAAGAGGAAACTTTTGTTTCCTTGTCTGGACCGAATGATCTGTGAACTTGAGAGGCGTTTTTCTGGTGTGAATGAGGATGTGCTCAATGGAATTCAGGCATGCAGTCCAACCTCAGGCCATTTCTTGTCTGAGCCTCATCTGACAGCACTGGCTCTGCATTACCATATTGAACTTAAGTCAGAGGAAGTGATAGTTGCAAAAAACTTTCTGAAGCGCAAGAGTGAGGCTGGTACAGTTCAGGACATGCTAGCAGTGTACAAACTCCGATTCGGAAATGTTCCCTTCACTGAAAGCTGCTATGCAGGTTGCCTTGACAATACCAGTTAGCAGCTGTACATGTGAGCGGTCTTTTAGTGCCTTGCGTCGGCTCCATACATGGCTCAGGAGGACCTCAGGCCAAAGCAGACTCCAGAACCTAGCTGTGATGTCTATTGAGAAGGAGTTGCTTGAAAAAATGGAACACCAAAGGGTCATTGACAGGTTTGCCACCCTCAAAGTGCGGCGACATAGATTAACTCTCCCAAAGTAGAGCCAAATGGGGATTCAGGGGAAGTACTTGAAAGATTTCCCTCTTTCTTTTTTTATATCTTTACTTTCTAAGTATTTTCAAGACCTCTGTAAATAATCTGGATATTTTGGACTTTTTTTTTCTTTTTCTTTTTTTTTGCTCTTGATATGAAGCTTGTTTTATTATTATTTATTGATGACATATTGGTTTATGAAAGTTCAGACAGGCATGCATCCAGATATGTTAGAGGTGGCCATTTGTAAATAATTTACAGAAGATGAATTCAATTTTGTTGTCCAAGTACCTGTTACTTTGTTCAATGACAATAAAGTTCAATCTAATGTAACCAATCTGATGACTGTTGATACAAAATGAGGCACATGGAGTTAACGGTCAGGAAAACCAGCTGAGTGTCTGTGTGAACTGTCACAACTAAGCTGTTGTTCTGAAAAGGTCTCAAAAAAAAAAGAAAAAAATCTGGATTTTGGAGTTAGTTGAATCAATGTTAAAATGATAAAGTTATTTTTCAATAGACATATTTTTTGTTTTTGTGTGAAAGAGGGTGGGTGGTGGCAGTGGGGCTCATTGGGTGCTCAGCACCCCTAAAGCTCTGACCCTAGAATCGCCCCTGGTTGAAACCATAGACAGTTGAAACCATCTATACACAAAGGACTAGTCCATTACACACACCAAGAACAAACACCAATTAAATCCTATTAGAATGAATACTGCAATTCATTCACAAAAAATAAAGACATGGGTCATAAACAAATTAATCATATACACAAACAATTAAAACGAAAAACAAACAAATAAACAACCCTACATCCCCCCAGCTAATCTGCAACATGGGCTCAACCACTGGAACAAAATGGCGGCCACTGGCACCAGCCAGTCCTTTATTAGAACGGACCTCCACTGAAGTGCAGCGCTTTGCCCAGACAGCATCAAACCTCCGCCTTCCACACATAGGTAACTTAAACTCAAAAGAAATAACCGTTAACACAAAATACCACTCATAACTAGAAAGTTTGCGGCCAAACTAGTCATGTATGGTAGAAGTGTAAATTAGAAATAAAGTGGTGAAAATTAACCAAAGCGGTGTCTGTCTTTATTATTTATATATATATAATATAAAATGTTTAATTATGAAATATAGACTAAAGGGCAATCAAAATAGCATGTAAACAAATGAAAGAAAGATGCATGTCTGTGTGTGTGGTTTAGTTACCGCCTTGCTGTGTGGCCACGTTTTCGGCCATCACACACCTGTTCATTAATAAATCATTTTATTTATCTAATATGGATCAATTGCTAAGTGAAGACACCTGGTTTGTTGCTCTCATGTTGAGCGCTTAAAATTCCTCCTCAAATGTCAGATTAGAAAAACTGATCTGAACCAAAAGAGTGCTTTACAATAGAGACGCAAATCTGACACAATACAAAAAGAAGTGAAAATTAGGAAAAGTTATGAATGTCATTTTTTTTTACACTTGATGCAACAAAATTTATTTCATTCACAATAACTCCGCTGACTTTCTTGTAAAAGCGGTCTCTATATACTTTACATGGTTCATTATCTTATAGGTTTATTATTCTTATTATCTCATATCTTCTTCATCATGTTCATCTCTGCAACCAAGTCATGACAGACCATAGAAATGAAAGGGGAGATTATCTATACATTTATACAGTATTTAATGGGAAAAGGCTTTACTCATTCTTCAATTTCTATAGAGAAGCTTATTGTAGCCTACTTTTATTACTCTATAGTCTAGAATATATAGGCTATTTTATAATAATTATTTATTTTTGTTTAAGTGATCTTTCTCTTCATACCAGCTGTATCAAATAAAATTTTGTTTGTCTATACAAATATGAGGTTGCATTGTAGTGTTTTTTTTTTTTTTTTTTAGTTATTTTCTAAAGGTGTCTTCTGATGGTGATATTTGCTTCCTTTAAACAACTTTAACATGAACACAGTTAAATTTGTGTAAATGTTGAATTTCAGGAGAAACGGCATTTAATCTGTCTTGGTCATGATGTGTACACATCATAATATAATACTTCCATCCATTTTCTTGAAATACACACCATATAAAACATTTAAATGAGTCTTTTATTACTAATGAAAAATGAATACAGCAAGCTCATGAACATATGCAGTCTATATTTGAAATTCAAATTTATTACTGAACATAAGATCCAAGTTGTGGTTGCTTTTCTGAAGCATATTCTCATTTTTTAAATCTGAAAAGTTGCCACATTTTCACATGAACGGCAAAACAAATAGGATGAGGGGGGAAAAAAATCTTAAAGTGTACTGGACATTTTTACTTAAGTATTTTTATGTGTTTGGGTTAAGATATCCCATAAAATATAAGTGATAAAATTAAAACTTGTATCCTCTAATATATAGACTTTGATTCTTTTATTATTATTATTAAGAAGTAGATATTAAAGGTAGATAAATCAATCGTTTGTCAAATAAAAAAATAAAAAAATACACATCTATGCTGTGTTAGGACAGATAACTCAAGATTCAACTGCAAGTTAATAATTCCTTTATTTAGAACAAAAGAGAATGTACAACGTGATTGGTCAGGAAAGTCTTGGTAGAGTTGGTCCTTGGCAGCACAGGGACTACAATGGGCAGATCTCCGAACACAATCCGACGAGGAAAACACTGACAGATAAACATCCACTCTGAACAGAGGCAGAAACTCCGAGATGAGCTACTGGAACCCACGAGACGAAACGTAGAGAATTGCAAGGAACACAGCGTGAGCCAACAGAACAATCCAACAATGAACAAACAAACACAGAGACATAAAATAGCAGTGCTGATGAGCCGCAGCTGATCACTAATCAGCGCTCGTGAGTTGCCCAGCAACACACGTGACAGCAAAGACACACACAAAAAACAACAGAACAGGAATCCACAGACCTGTGAACGTGACATGCTGAGCTAGAGGGGCTGAAATACTCACACTTGGCTTCTTGAAAACTTGTGTGTACCACCGGAACTAGTGCACAAGACTTTCCCAAGTCTGAAAAATGCCAAAATCACCCCTTAAATCAAAACTATCTCTAATACTACTTCATAGCGGTCCACAGGCACACAGATACATCTAGATCTGTACTGTAAAAACCAGACTGGTATGATTTCAGTTAATCTAAAATGTTTATGTGCCATTAGGGTTAGAAGACAAATTCTCATTTTAGTCAGATTCAGAAAACCCTTAAGTAGATCCCAATATTTTTGTCACTAACTGCAAATGAAAAGTGACCTTTTTCTTCTTATTACATTTGCACATTTTATTTCTGTGAATCAGTTAAACTGGTGGCTGAATTATTCTCACTTATCTGCTAGACCAACAAGTGTCCCTAGAAACAAGAAGTGGTTTTGTTTTCTTAGAGCAAGGGGTTTTTGGTCCAACATTCAATTCAATTCAATACAATTCAAGTTTATTTGTATAACGCTTTTTACAATACGAATCGTTACAAAGCAACTTTACAGAAAATTATGTTTCTACAATATTTAGTAGTAGCTTATGGTGGTGACTGTCAGTTTGTGCACGTTTGACAGGATTTTTAGAAAAAATTAATACAAGACGTAGTCAGCTAGACGATGAACATTATTTATATTATTAATTAATAATTGTTATATGATGCAGTCACACTTGTAGCAATATTTGTTAGTTCTGTTTGTTGATTCAGGGTTAGCATCATCTGAGGTCCTCTGAGGGTCAGCATCATCTCTTCTCAGGTGTTCTGGATCCAGACTGGAGCTTGTGTAAATCCTAGTTACCACGGGATGTAAATCCCGTGGCAAAACATAGAAACAAATAGAGACATCATTAGCATAGCTGCTGATCCAACAAACTAAAATTAGTTTAACCCAAGCTAATGAATAAAAATGCACATTTGATCAGATGCAACTACAATCACAATTTAAGAGGTACATTATTCGAATGCTTGGCGAAAGAGATGTGTTTTTAATCTAGATTTAAACAGAGAGAGTGTGTCTGAACCCCGAACATTATCAGGAAGGCTATTCCAGAGTTTGGGAGCCAAATGTGAAAAAGCTCTACCTCCTTTAGTGGACTTTGCTATCCTAGGAACGACCAAAAGTCCAGCGTTTTGTGACCTTAGGATGCGTGATGGATTGTTGCGTGGTAGAAGGCTAGTTAGGTACGCAGGAGCTAAACCATTTAGGTTTATAGGTAAGTAATGATAATTTGTAACTGATACGGAACTTAATAGGTAGCCAGTGCAGAGAGTGTAAAATTTGAGTAATATGATCATATTTTCTTGACCTGGTAAGGACTCTAGCTGCTGCATTTTGGACTACCTGTAACTTGTTTATTGACGAAGCAGGACAACTACCTAGAAGTGCATTACAATAGTCCAGTCTAGAGGTCATGAATGCATGAACTAGCTTTTCTGCATCAGAAACAGATAACATGTTTCGTAGCTTGGAAATGTTTCTAAGATGGAAGAATGCAGTTTTTGTAACATTGGAAATATGATTTGCATTGTAGTGTTTTTCATGGGTCCCTGCTCGCCACATACTGGACAAGAGTCTTATTAAGGACTTCATTCGGCTCCACCCGACCCCAGCTGTTTGGAACGTCAGGAGCCGTTCCTAAAAGAGGGGGTTCTGTAATGTTCTGCCTGAGTTTTCCTGGTTTCACCACTGGATGGCGTACTTTCAACCCCAGATCACCTCTTTATTAGAGACTTGTAGCACACCTGTATTGATTCTTTGCTAATTGCACACCCTATTTAAATGCCTCACTGACTATTGTTCTTGTTCAGTCCTAAAGTCTTTTTGAGTATGATGCTGCCAAGGATTTTTGGTTAGAGAATTTAGCTGTCTTCTGTTGAGTGTTGCTTTGGATTTCTCTCTTGTCTGACACTTAAGGACAGAGTTGTTGTTGTTTTTTTTTTTTTTGAGTAAAGAACTTTAGGAGTCAGACTCTGAGCCTCTTGGTTATTTCCTCTGCATCTGGGTTAGACTAAAGTAGATGATAATAAAACCATGCTAAAGATTCTTGCTTTTTGTCACAAACTGCCAGATTCAGTTTTGCACCCTCTCAGAAAGACACACTGGATCACTCATAATCACACAAAGGTGCTCAGACAACCTTTTCAAGCTTATAATTTGTTTATTTCATTTTATTGATATCCAAATCATAGCACTTTTTTTTATTGTGTATTTGGGAAGCTGTAGAAGGTTGTTGAAGGTATTTGTGTGGTAATATTAGTGTAATATCTCAAAGTACAATAGCCACATATTTTCTATTCCGAGTATATTTTTATACAATAATAAAATGGTGAATTTTGTAAATCATCAGATTTAGCGCTGAACATGACAGGCCTGAAAAAAAGGAAGCTGTGTGTTGTTTTCCTCAAGCATATTTTCAGTAAACTGAAAGAAAAGTACCTTCAACTCTCTTACATGAGTAGAAAGCTAAAAACACCTCTCATTCTGATATGTTGATACTTAGAAGTGGATTTACATGAATGTGTTTAGTAGGAATATGTCTCTGACTGCATATAAGAGGATGCTCAGACGTTATTCTGGACACAACAGCTCTGAGATCTTCAAGCTCTACAGAACTTCTACAGATTCTTTCTGTCATTGTGAAGAAACTTCTTGAAGAATGAGAAGCCTGATGTGTTTGCTGTTCCTGGTGATCTTCAGCTCTCTGCAGATGACTTCAAGCGGTGAGTGCTCTTTTCAATTTTGAATTTAGAACAAAAGTGTTCTTTTCAGAATATTTATGACAGGTTTAGTTTCATTTGTTGCATTTGGTGATTTCGAAATATAGATATAACAGTTTTACATTTTCTTAAAAATGTTTTTCTTTGCATTTTTGCCTGAAAATGGGTTTGTGATATTTTGGATATCTCCTTATTTCAGCTGTCTTATCAATTGGAGCAGCACGATCTATTTGCTGTGGAGAGTTCAGTAATATAAAGGTTCCTGTGAATAAGGTGGTGTCTTACTATTGGACCAGCAGCAGCTGTCGCAGACACGCTATTGTGTGAGTATCATCTATTGTTTCATTTTCAAAGTGAACCTCCATGAAATAATCTTCTGAAATGTTAGACTTAATTCATGTTCTTTTTTTTTTCTCAGGTTTAAGACAATTGCAGGTAGAGAGTTCTGTATAAATCCAGAGACTTCTTGGGTGCGCAGCCATGTTGATATAGTGGACAAAAGAACTGCTACACCACCCTAATAATCTTAATCACACATTTTTGTACAAGTATTCAGTATATTGTCAAATTTATATTGTAATAATATTATTTTGAGTGGTGACTTTAATTGTTTCTTAATCCTACCTTGGATAAATCACCCTCAGTTACCATTGTGCAGTGTCTAGTTTGATTTGTGATTCAAATCAGTCTTCTTATTTCTGTAAAATAAAGCCTTTTGATTTTATGTATGACCAGTTTGTGGAATATTTAAACGAAAAAACTGATTATTATTTCCTTTGTAATGAGTTAGTAGAAACTGATCCCAGAGGGTTATGGGATAGCTACGAAGCTTATATTGGAGGTATGATAATTTCTTAAAAAGAATAAGGATAGAATAGATAAACAACTTCAATTAGAAAAGCAAATATCCAGTTTACAAGGGCAGTATTATATCTCAAAATCAGAAGATGTACTAACTCAAATAAAGCACATTAGGACTTTATTAAATGATTTGAGAGACCACAGAAACTATCACTATATCCATCAAATATAAAACCTTTGATAGTAGAGGTTAAGAAATATTTGACACGGTCTACTCTTCCTGTTTCTTTCTTAGGAACGATAAATGTAATTAAAATGATTATCCTTCCCACAATCATATATATTCTTTCTTCAATTTCTTTAAATTATCTGAAATTAATAAATGTATAAATGTATGTATAATAAAAGTAATATCAAAATTTATATGGGCAGGCAGGAAATCTAAGATTAAATTGGATGTTTTACAACTGGTAAAGGTGGATGGGCAATGTCAAACTTTAAATTGTAAGCTTGGGCAATACAAGCACAAATAATTATGAGCTGGATTTATAAACCTCTTGATGGTCAAATAGAAATGGACTTATGTGGCACTTCTGAATTAGTAAATCTCTTAGATGATAAGATCTCAGTTTCTTCTGAATTTAATATTTGTTTCTCTTATATTTGCAACTTTGCAAGCTTTGTCTGTTATTAAAAGATACCTTCATTATAAATAACCCTTATATGTTCTTTCCTCACTGGTAAACACATCTGGTTTGTGTCCTAAAATGTGAGCATATATTTTTCTCATGGAAGCAAGCTGGTGTACATTACATATGTATCACTTTCATATTGTGCAAAAAGACTTAGGTCAATAAACTTTCGTTACTCACCACCAGAGGTCACCAGCTGTCCACATGGACTCTCACACTGCTCTGACTGTTACACATCACCCCGGACTACATTTCCCATGCTCCATTACACCAATCACAAGTTCACCTGAAACCAGTCTCACACAGATGCTACCAATAACACACTTTATCTTACACCGCCATTAATGGTTGTGTAATGTTGAGTATTGCTTGGATGATTATCCAAGATGGTGATGGTTGTTTACACCACACAGAGAGGAGCCTTCAAATGGATGACAGGGGAGGTCTACAGACTCCTGAAGGCTCAGAACGCTGCCTTCATATCTGGAGATGAGGTGGACCTGAGAACAGCTAGGGCCAACCTGTCCTGTGGCATCAGAGAGGCTAAGAGACAGTCCTCCAGGAGGATAGCCCATCAATTCAGCGAAAGCAGAGACACTCGGAGCCTGTGGCAACCTGTTACAGACTACAACCCCCCCACCGCAGACCTGAGACAGCAACATCTCTCTGCTGAACGAGCTGAATACCTTCTTCGCTTGCTTTGAGAAACAAAACAGCACCACTGCACAGAAGACTCAACCTCCTCCCGGTGACCAGCAGGATCAATGCATGTAAAGCTCTGGGTCCTGACAACATTCCTGGGCATGTACTGAGAGACTGTGTAGCACAACTCACTGATGTCTTCACAGACATTATCAACATCTCACTTAGTCAAGCTGTTGTTCACACATGTTTCAAAGCTACCACCATTATTCCAGTCCCGAAGAAGCCATCTCCAACGATATTTGCATATAGGTCCAACCGTTCGACCGATGATGCCATCGCCACTGCCGTCCACTCAGCACTCACACATATAGACAAAAAGGACTCATCCATTAGAATGGTGTTCATAGACTTCAGTTCAGCATTCAACACAATCATACCTCAACAGCTCATTTACAAACTGGTCCAGCTGGGGCTCAACACTTGTGTGTCTTTACACAGTGTCTTTACTTCCCCCACAAACTGAGGAGAGCCAGAGCCCCGCCCCCTATCATGTTACACCTTCTACAGAGGCACCATTGAGAGCATCCTGACGAGCTGCATCACTGTGTGGTATGGTGCCTGTAGCGTGTCCTGCCAGAAGACTCTGCAACAGATAGTAAGAGCAGCTGAGAAGATCATTGGTGTCTCTATCCCCTCCCTCCAGGACATTTATGGAACCCAACTCACCCATAAAGCCCTCTGCATTGCAGGAGATACCACTCACCCATCACACAGCTTCTTCAGTTTGCTGCTTTCAATTTCCATGCCCTCATTCAGCATGGAGTTGACCTCATTCTACCACCTCATCAGTAAGTTTAAATAAAATAACTGCCCTTTTGTCACTTTAATCAGACTGAATAAGCTTTTTTGCACTAAATAAGCTTTTTATTTGCACTGTTTGTTAATTTCACTGGTTTGCACTCTATCTGCCACATGCCTTGCGCTGCTTTATTAAACTTTATTTTTATTATATGTCCTTTCTACATGCCCTGGTGGTAAGTAACGGAGTAGCTTTACTTCGTTACTGTACTTAAGTACATTTTTCAAGTATCTGTACTTTACTGGAGTAGTTTTATTTTGAGCAACTTTTACTTTTACTTCACTACATTCCAAAGCATAAAATCGTACTTTTTACTTCACTACATTTCATAAAACATATCGTTACTCCCTATAATATCATGTGCTCCGACACTCAGAAGCGGTGTCTGATTCATCATGAACGAACTGAATCTTTTCAAAATAAACTTTTAAATCGGATCGCGAATCACACCAAACAATTCGTTTACGAATTAGAATGATCCGATTGCAGCTGTTCTGGAGTCGACCACTCACTGATTCAAATGAACCGTTTAGTGCGAGTCACCAGAAGTAAGAACCGGGAGATCTTGTTAGCGCGCGTGCGTCTGATGTTGCTAAAAGTAAGTTATGTCGAAATTTTGGATTAACTATTGTAACTGAAAATCATATTTAGGTCAAAACTGTCAGTTGTTTGGGAACTAAATCCGTTGTAAAGATAGATCTATTTAAGCCCACTCAAATGCTCGAGTGCAGACGATGCAGACACATCAATTTTAGGTAAAAAAAAACAACAACAAAAAAACCTTAAAACAACACAGATCATGCATGTTCAAATTCACCGCTGCCGTAATGTTAACAGTTTTATTAAAATGTCCTATGTGACGTCTGTTTTTATATTGTTTATCGACAGTAACGTTATACATATGTATATTGTTTTGATTAACTAGACGAGTAGACAGACATGAATGTTCATCGTACTGAAAATAAGTAAATATTGTTAGCTGATGCTAACTGTCTAGCTAACAAGCTTGTTGGTGCTAAGTTGATGTATTTTTTATAAATGTCCAAATATTTTTATTCAGCCACACATATATATATATATATATAGATAGATAGATAGATAGATAGATAGATAGATAGATAGATTACATCTGGTTAGAAAAGAAAGGATGTGATGTTCAGAACATGGTAACTACAGTAATTATTAAAGTGGGAAGAGATGCACCCTGTTTGGTCAGGGGTGTTTTTAAACCACAGACAAGATTTTAGAAGGAAAAAATCATTATGAATTTTTTTTTATTATTTTTTTCCTTAAAATGTTCTTCCTAACTTCAGGCCTTATTATCATGTCATATATACAGTACAGACCAAAAGTTTGGACACCTTCTCATTCAAAGAGTTTTCTTTATTTTCATGATTATGAAAATTGTAGAGTCACACTGAAGGCATCAAGGGCTATTTGACCAAGAAGGAGAGTGATGGGGTGCTGCGCCAGATGACCTGGCCTCCACAGTCACTGGACCTGAACCAGTTTTCCAAACTTTTGGTCTGTACTGTAACTTTGATGTTCTGTAAAACAACTAACTTTAAAATACTTTTTTCTTACTGGTGAAAATCAGATGGTCATCTCTGTTTTCTCTCAGGTACATCACAGTGTAAGCTTCACAGTGAGCATTACTCTCATCAGCGTAGTCCATATCAACAACAAAAATATATTTTGACTCCATATAGTGGTTATTTTGGAAAAAATCCCAGGTATTTTGAGCAGTGGGATTATAAAAAAATGTGCTAATATAAAATTAAATTAAGTAGCCTATGTAAAATTGCAAACATCTATCTTGCAGTACTTTTTTACTTAAGTACATAAAAAATTGAGTATACTTTTGTAATTTCACTTGAGTAAAATTGAAAAAGGAGTACTTTTACTTTTACTGGAGTAATATTTTACCATATGTATCTGTACTTTTACTCAAGTACTTGATTTGTGTACTTCGTCCACCACTGGTTGTATCTATATTTTATATTTGATCTAGATTGTTAGGCTCTACTGTTCGTGTTACCTGTATGCACCGAGGGTCTGAGAGTAACGCAATTTCAATGTTCTGTATGTAAGTACTGTACATGTGGAAGGATTGACAATAAAGCATACTTGACTTGACTTTAGTGTTTAACGCTCATCATTCCTGAATCTAGTTTAGCCTTGTTCTTAGTCTTTTTACTTGTGTCTTGATACTTGCCTGTTATCAATTTTTTTCTGATCTCTGCCTACCCTGAAGTTTATAGACTGAGAATGAGCTTTTGCCTTGCTTTTTTGGACTGTGTTTGCACCTTACCTGGACTATTGCTCATGTTGTCAGATTACCCCTCCTACTACTAGCCACCGATCTACCAAGTCCGTTTTGGATTACTCTTCTCTTACCCTCAATATACCTCTGTGCCATTGTCTGACCCTTGCCTGTTTTGATCTAGTTTAAGAAAAAAAGCTTTGCGAATGGATCCTCACGTCTCTGTCACTTCGTAACATTATCTTAGTGTTATGGTGAACTCCACATCAGAAATAATGATTTTTTTGGAGGGAGTTTTTTTTCTTTGTTCAGACACTAAAATTGTATCTAAATTTTACTCTTAAACTTATTGATCTCCAAAAATCTTGGAGTAAAAACATTGGTTATGATGTTTCATGGGAAAACATTCTTAAACTCTCTGTTACTATTTCTGTTTGCAGTAAACTTGCAGTTTTATATAGTACATCAAGATTATGTGTCACCATATTAAATATAGCAAATTTAACAAACAGAAGTCTCCTAACTGTATGAAGTGTAAAAATTCCATTGGTACTTTGTTCCATTGTCTGTGGGAATGTAAGAAGTTGGACATTTTTTGGATTTTAATTTGTGAGGCCCATTCAAACGTTTGTAAAATTAGTTAAAGCTTCCCTTATTATGTGTTTTCTCTGCATTTTGTCGCCTCTTTAATAGGAAAATAAAGACATTTTTCATCCTTTGTTGATGCTGGCAAGGAAAGGCATTATGAATAAATTGGTTGGAGATAGCCCTCCCTTACACAGGTGCTTCTCAATAAATTAGAATGTCGAGGAAAAGTTAATTTCAGTAATTCAACTCAAATTGTGACACTCATGTGCTAAATAAATTAATTGCACACAGACTGAAGTTGTTTATGTTTTTGGTTCTTTTAATTGTGATGATTTTGGCTCACATTAAACAAAAACCCACAAATTCACTTTCTCAACAAATTACAATACTTCATAAAACATAAAAAAAAATACATTTAGTGAATTGATGGCCTTCTGTAAAGTATGTTAATTTACTCTACATGTACTCAATACTTGGTAGGGGCTCTCCTTTTGCTTTTAATTACTGCCTCAATTAGTCATGGCATGGAGGTGATCAGTTTGTGGCTCTGCTGAGGTGGTATGGAAGCCCAGGTTTCTTTGACAGTGGCCTTGGCTTTAAAAAAAATGAAATCAGCATCTTCAAAAAGCTGGTCAGCAGAAGGAAGCATGAAGTGCTCCAAGATTTCTTGGTAATCGGGTGCAGTGACTTTGGTTTAAAAAAAAAAATACAATGGATCAACATCAGCAGATAACTTTGCACCCCAAATAATTTCAGACTGTGGAAACTTGGGCTATGAGCTTCTTCACCCTTCCTCCAGACTTTAGGACCTTGGTTTCCAAATGAATTACAAAACTTGCTATCATCTGAAAAAAAAGTGAGTGAAAAAAGAATGACATGACATACAGCCAAGTATTATGACTTATACTCAGAATTCGTGATCTGCATTTAGCCCATCCAAAGTGCACACACACAGCAGTGGAAATACACACAAAGCAGTGGGCAGCCATCTATGCTGCGGCACCCAGGGAGCAATTGGGGGTTCAGTGCTTTGCTCAAGGGCACCTAAGTCATGGTATTGTCGGCCCAAGACTCAAACACACAACCTTAGGGTTAGGAGTCAAACTCTCTAACCACTAGGCCATGACTTCCCTTTAACTTTGGACCAATGGCAACAGTCCATTTCTTCTTCTCCTTAGCCCAGGTAAGACACCTCAGACGTTGTCTATGGTTCAGGAGTGGCTTAACAAGAGGAATTTTGTAGCCAAATTCCTTGACACATCTGTGTGAGGTGGCTCTTGATGCCTTGACCCCAGCCTCAGTGCATTCCCTGTGAAGTTCTCTAAAATTCTTGAATCCAGTTTGCTTGACAACCCTCATAAGACTTTTTCTTCCACACTTTTTCATTCCACTCAACTTTCTGTTAACATGCTTGGATACAGCACTCTGTGAACAACAAGCTTATTGGGAATTAATTTTTTGTGAAGGGTGTCAGTGGTTGTCAGAGACCATTTTGAAGGCTCAGAAAACATTTGAAGGTGTTTTGAGTTGATTAGCTGATTGGCATGTCATCATATTCTAATTTATTGAGATGAACTGTGAATTGGTGGGTTTTTGTTAAATCTGAGCCAAAATCATCACAATTAAAAGAACCAAAGACTTAAACTACTTCAGTTTGTGTGCATTTAATTTATTTAATACATGAGTTTCACAATTTGAGTTGATTTACTGAAATAAAATAACTTTTGCTTGACATTTTAATTTATTGAGAAGCACCTGTATAGGTAAAGGCAATTTATGATAAAATACCTTATATTCACTAGGGTGGAGAAAAAAAACACACACAACTTAACTATACTTCACGCTATGATACTTCAACAAACGTCAACCATAACTAAACAGAAAGGGTTTATAAAACAAGAAAAGTAATTAAAAGAAACAATTAACCTAACAAGAAAAGAAAAATGACCAAATAACGAAAAAAAAACTCAAAAGAAACAGGAGGATTGTGACAATGGGTACATTATTTAACAGAATATGGGAAGAACCATAGAGATCTTTGGGGGTTGATAAAGATCCCAGCATGGTACAAATAATATGAAAAATTGAATATAAATCTACATACCCGTACTTGTTTAGTTAGTTATAAAAATATGCTGATATAAATTGGACATGGTTGTTTTTGTTTTTGCCCATTATGTGTTATGGTGTGTTTTATCTCTCTCTCTTTTTTTTTTATATGTTTTTGTTACTTTTGTTTATATTATTGTTGCTATTATTATTATTGGCTTTTCTGTTGTGATCCTGATTTGTAGTATGCATTGTGTGCTACCCAATGGTTGCTCACCAATTAATAAATAGAGCAATTATTTCAAAGACAGTAGTAAAGATAGATGATAAAAATAAATAAATATAAAAATCTAATAAATATAAAGATAACTGCAGTGCTCTGCATCCATTTCAACAGCAATTTCAACAAGACAACAACAGAGACACTTGAGAAACTCCTCATAAGATACTAGTAATTTATATGACTGTCAAGTCAAGTCAAGTCAAAAGATTGTGTCGAAGCAACTGAACAACATTAATTAGGAAAACAGTGTGTCAATAATGCAAAATGACAATTAAAGGCAGTTCATCATTGAATTCAGTGATGTCATCACATCAGTTCAGTTTAAATAGTATCTGTGCAATCATTTGCAATCAAGTCAACAATATCGCTGTAAATGAAGTGACCCCAACTAAGCAAGCCAGAGGTGACAGCGGCAAGGAACCGAAACTCCATCGGTGACAGAATGGAGAAAAAAACTTGGGAGAAACCAGGCTCAGTTGGGGGGCCAGTTCTCCTCCGACCAGATGAAGCAAGGTCAGATTGTGCAGAAGAATCATCTGTTTTCTGTAAATGTTTCAAAAAGACAGTTACACACTAAAAGTGAAGAAAACCGATTACTTTAAAGAAACATTTCATGTTCAGTGCTTAAAATTCACGCTTAAATGACACAATCAAGGCCAGTCTAGAGCAAAGGGTTCACTCTGTCTGTTGCGGCGCATTACAGTACAAATGTGATGCAATACAAATGGTGAAAAGTGAGAAGTGAGGAGAAGTGGTCTCCCTTACAAAAATTAACAATGGTTTTACTACAAATAAAACCAAAACTATGGTTACTATTGTTGAACCTACTATAATTTGCAACACTAACCATAGTTTTACCATTGTATTTGTAGTAAATGCCATTATATCCATATAATTAAAGTAAGCATTTGTAGTAAAACAATGGTTATAATGATAATCAGTATGCCTAAAAACATCATCGATACTTCTACTATAATAAAGCCATGGTTAAATTTCATTAGCACTGCAAAATTTAAATATGAAGAAAAAGTGTTAATACTAATATTTGAGATAAAGCAGTGGAGGAAGGTCAAGTTTAAAACTAATAATGTCAGTATTAATGGGTTAAATGATTGCAGAAAGGTTGAACAGTTTAAGGGTTTAAAGTGTAGCCTAAGTGTACATTATGCATTCTTTGAAACAAGCAACAGAACTCACTCAAAACAAAACCAAATTTTCTCATTTCATATTAAGTAAATTAATAAATTTCATATAGGCTATTAAATGCAGATGAAAACATCAAGCCATTGGCATGACAACTGAACATTTGTAAGGATTCATTTGTAAGTCTGTAAAGTTATTCATACGTCATGTTTTAGGTGTTGTCAATAAGTCAGTATTGTATTGTTTAGATGCTGTAAATACTTCAGAACTGTAGAAACATTTTATGAAAATACACATAAATTCTCATAAGATCACATTGTAATTCCATGAATATCTGAGAAGCATGCCTTACATCTCTCTTTCTCGAATATTTGACCCTGTGAGAGTTAATGCTGAGTAAGATAACTTGAAGGAAACATCAATTGTATCCTTCCTTAAAAAACTGAGGAGAAATAAAACAGAAGTAGAAATGGACTATGAAAATAAATGGTTTAAGTCACTCATTTCACCATATATTGGTCCTCAGTAATGCATTTCCTTGAATATCTGTTGGAGAAATATCTCTTATAGTCAGCAGGCTAAGTTATTCTGTGCATGATCTGAAATGTCTTCTCAGCAGAAAAAAAGTCACATAAAAAAGAGCTTTTATTAAAAGAGGAAAATAAATTTCAGAATGTTCAAGATCCTATTCCTCTTAAGTTAAGACCATGACCATGGCAATGTTTTAAAGAAACAGTTCACTCAAAAGAAATTTTGCTCAAAATCCTCATATCATGCAAGATGTAAATGGATGTGTTTGCTCATCACAACAGATTTGGAGAAATTTAGCATTACATCGCTTTCTCACCACGGGATCCTCTGCAGTAAATGGTAACCCCCCCCCCACCCCCGGCTTATCCATAGTAATAGACAAAACAAAAAAGGGAACAGATGTGATCATCACTCAGTGTTGCTTCAAGTTCTGTGAATGTCTGCTCCAAGAACTTCTCTCTCCCTCACTATATAACAGGAACCAAGCAAATCATTCAGCACACGTTTCTAGACCAGATTTTGTGTGAGAAGATACTCTGAAGAATGAGGATCCTGATGTCTCTGTTGCTGCTGGTGCTGTTCTGCTCTATTCAGCTGACTTCAAGTGGTGGGTAGTGATTTGACATTATGTACTTCAGTGCAATGACCACTCAATGCATTTCATTTCAGGAAATATTTGACAGTGTTTAATTCAGTCTATTAATCCTGTCAGCATTTTAGCAGTAAACTTTTTGACATTTTGACACTTTTTCTAATACCAGTTGAATTCTTTCAGCTCCTCATGCACTTGAAACAGAATCATCATGCTGTTTCCAATTCTATAATAATAAAATTCCTTTGAACCGGGTGGTGTCTTTTTACCGGACCGGAAGCAACTGTCCCAGACCAGCTATTGTGTAAGTGTCCTCTAGAGATTTTCGGAGCCAAACTGAATGAGTCTGTTTAGTGAAATCTCTTACTTTGAAATTGTTTTGATGTTTTATTTCGGTCCAGGTTTCGAACAGCTGCTGGAAGGGAGTTCTGTTTAGATCCATACAACAGCTGGGTGAACAGCCATATTGCGGAAGTGAACAGCAGAACAACAGCAGCTACAGCAAAGACTCTAAGCACTACAGTATAAATACTGCATCTTTTTTAGTATTTAATGGGGAAAGTCATAATTCATAATTATTTCTGTAGAGCAACTATCATGCTTTTATTAAAATAAATGATAATATTTGATTTGTTGAAATTATATTTCATTTTACACAAGCTGATTCAAAAGCAGTTTTCTGTGAATTTAAATTAATGTGTAGTTGAATTGTTGTGTTTTGTGGACTTTAACATGTCTTTTTATAATAAAAGGGAATATCTATAGTTGTCTTCTGATGGAGATCATTCATAATAATATGTAATTTTCCATCTTGGCTGATTCTTGGCAGACAATGAGAATGTATTTTAAATGTTTTATAAAAACGTATTTTATATTTCAAAAATAGTGATTGATCTGTTGTGGTCATGTAAGGCAAAATCTGCATCATTATACCTTTGAATTACAAACTGACAAAAGCGGGTTTTCCAGTATATGAATTAGTTATATTTTCTATTAATAATAATGTTTTTAAGTATTATATACAATGCTAACATATAAATTATTTAATGTAGTGTTTATCAAAAAAAATAAAAATTCTCTCTCAGTATAAATGAGTCTTAAGCCGAGCTCATACTGCAGGAGTTTTAAAATCATATAACTGATTTTGAAATCTGGTTGCAGGACACACATAAGGAGATTCTTGGCAGATTATCTTCCCTCAAATATTAAACATGCACCTACTACAAGATTTGAACATCGTGCCACATCACACACTGCAAGATATCATTAAGATTATCATGCCAGAGGGAGCTCCGTGATCTCACACAGCAGATCGTCACAGTTTTTTTTAGCATGCTAGTAGCTTTCTGCACTCACCCAGTGCATTTCAGATATATGTGACATATTGAGATGTGTAGCCAAAACATTAAATCCACACCTAATACCATTTCAAAAACCCTAGGATGTGCCCTAAAAAAATCAAAAGAGAAAATGCAGAGAACACATTAATGAAAGAAATGATAGACATATTAGTGCTCTTAGTGCCAGTCGTTTGAGAACATCTGCAGCTTCCTAATGTGGGACACATTATTTTATCATAATAAGTCTGTGATAAAAGGTCAAAATCACCTTTCATGTAGAATAGCCAAATCTTAAAAGTTAGTATTTCTCTTGGTTATGGATGGATAAAATAATCAAACATCATAAGACAAATAATACAATATGATATTTTTTATTAATTTCATTATGCATTTATTAAGACATCAAGCAACTATTTTCATAGACCTGCTATACAGTAGACAGAATTCTTTACTGTTCTCTAGTTCAACAAACACATACAACCACAGCAGGCATAAACTATAGGCCTATTTGAAGGCAAAATATACAACCACATTTGAGTCTTTAGGTTAAGTTAAGTTTAACTTAGATCAACCTTGGCTAGATCAACCCTGATTCAGAATTCATGAACATGCAGTGAACTGCTGTTAAAAACATTTAAGACCAATTTGCCTAACTCTTTCTTTTTACTAAACAAACACAATCAACCATAACTGTCTTTTTGAAAACCTCTTACAGCTAGCCTGCATAAACCTTGAGAACTACCTGAATAAATACAACCTACTGAGGTTAACTCATTAAATCTCTGAAAACAAGCAGTCCTTTGCATGTTAGACACCACCAATATCATCTATAATCCCATCTACAATAACAGCATTGCATAACAACACCTAAACCCTGTAAATAATCATTTTTGCCCCACAAACCATGGCCGAGGCTAATCATACTCTCCCACTTTTCGAAACCATATTTCTTAAAGTGGGACGGTAGGAAATTTGATTAAAATATGAAATACATAGTTTATACATAGTTATACAATTTCATGATGGACAAATATTTAATAAGCACATTAGACAAAAAAGTAGCAGGATTGTTTAAAATCAATTTCTACGTCTTAATATCAAGTTTGTCAAAACTCTATGTCACTGACCTTTGGGTAGAAACTGGAATTCATTTATTTATGGTGGATCTACAAACAAGAAACCTTAAGTGTCCAAAATTAGGCAGTGTCCCACATTCATCATAGCTATCATCATCCTGATTTAAATCTTAAATATCAAACATATCTGGGTGCCCCGATTTGTGTGCGAGCAGATCAGTAGGTGCAAGATCCGAACGGTGAACGCCTCACACTACCATATAATCCACCCTGAACATTGGGACAGATCGAGGTGTTTTTGGCAAGATGTTTGCTCCGATTCTCAGGAGATGGAAATTGGCACTAAATCAAGCAAAAATTCTGTAGTGTGAGCCAAGCTTAAAACATACAAGTGCATCTCAATAAATTAGAATGTTGTGGAAAAGTTCATTTATTTCAGTCATTCTGAATAACACAGGTGTTTTGGTGGTTTCTAGAATGTGATGATTTCAGCCTACCTCCAAAATCTCTATTACACTCTTTTGATATGGCTTGGATCCCTCCATTAAATACAGTATATAGCAGCTGTTATTATAAGAAGGATGTATTTGTGGATTCACTCTCAGACATTAAAGAAAGACAGATGTCACTGGGTCAAAAAAGAAAAGAAAAGGAAAAGTCCATCAAAATCAAAGCTTCTCAGACCTAGAGGTCAAAGTTCAATTCAAAATAGTAAGAGTAGTAGTTTTGAGTAGATGGCCAAAATTTGAACCGAAACTGCTACTTTAACAGAAACTTTGACATTAAGCTGCCTGTAAGTACATGAAATGATCTAGGTTTTCATGTAAACTCTGTCACTGCGGTGGTACATCTTAAAAGCTACTATTTTGTGGAAATTGGAAATGGAAAAAATGGAACCACTAGAGAAAACCAATATTAAAACCAATAAAACCGATTCAGCTCCCATTATAAACAGTAAAACCATTACAAATTCTGTGTTGGTTTCTGTTGTGTTTAGTTAGTTTGTTTGTTTTGGCTACATTAATGTGACAATCTTGCATAACCTTGGTAGAACTGCAAGTGGATAATAAAAAATAGAAATCATTTTAATTTCCTTTTAAGGTGTAGCTGCACATAATTCACTCTCATAGAAAAAAAACTTTCACTTTCATCAAACGTTTTATGTTAAAAGTTAGAAGACGCTAACAAATGAACAATCCTAGGGTTTGGCAACACACCATTAGGCCTAGTTTAATTAAGACTGCTTTCTACTTCTCTACGGAAAGATTGTGTTACTGCCTCAGAGAATCAACATGAAACGAATTCACCTTCACTGTTTGATGTCTGTTTATAGCAGGATACAATCCAAATGTGTTGTTCCACACAGTATAGGGCATTGCTAGAGTGATATGTGGCTGACACTGTACTGCAAAATCTGTCTTCTGAAGCACAATCTTGTCTTTGAGTATTTGTAAAATTCAAGAGTAAAACAATTTTTTATTTCACCAGTAGCTCAAAATCTTCCAGTCTCTGAAAGGTGTTGCTTCTTTTCCAGTTCCTCATGTAGGTATAATTATAATTAAAGATCAGAAAAAGAGGTCAAAGCTTAATTTTGAACCTCTTATTCTCTCTATCTGACGCAAATTAAATTCTTGATTACAGCGTGACCTGTCAATGAGTGTTACTTTCTAAGGCATCTATCCTGCAATGGTACTGGATGTTTCTGTACAAATTTGTGGAATGCTGGAAAAAATTATAGTCCAAATTTTTTGGAATTCTAAAACTCACTTCATTACAAAAACTGCTTACACTTTTGTTATTGTGCTGCAACTTAGACATTTCTAGAATACCAGCATAGTTACTTTATTTGGAATAATACAAATATTAGATATAAAAATAAATCTCTTTTTGCACAATTGGCTTGATAAAAACATACTTTTAGTCAGTCAACTTTTAGATGATCGTGGTGTTTTTTTTTTACTTCTGATTTTTGTCATTTATTCTCTGAATTGTGTCTTTTTTTTTTTTTTTCGTTTTTGATACTGAACAGGTGCTGTGAAGATATTCAAAGACACTATAAAATGTACAGAAAGCCATACAGCATCTAGGTGCAGTGGCCTACAGTGCAGACAAAGACTGTGGGTCTGGTCACCAGGGAAATGGACAACAGGGAGTGCTTTTGGGGGTTTACTCCTCAGATGACCACCCTGGCTACTGTAGCTGGGATTGCTTTATAGACGATGGAGGTCTTGAAGAGTTAAATGTGTGTGTGTGTGTGTGTGTGTGTGTGTGTGTGTGCATGGTCACTTGCAGTTCATGTGTTTTCAATATAGTGTAAGATGCGTTTATTATTATTATTATTATTACTCAAAAACGATGAAAACAAGTTAAATTGTGGAAATTATTTGTCATTATTTTACTGTGGTTTATTTGTATATGTTGTTATTTTGCTTAAAATACAAAATTCAACAGAAAATTCAGGTTGAGGTATTATTAATTTACTAATTTATTTAATATTTAATTTATTGTTCATTGGTAAATATCACACACATAAGGTTTACTTTCTAAAATGTATGAAATGTTACATTGGCAGATGTACATTGGTAAAACAAACATGAACAAAAGGCAGAGGCCCTCAAAATATGGATTTTTGATGTCTGATGATGTAGTGCAAATTGCTGGAGGGGGAGGGGGTAAAAAAAGAAGACTTTAGCGCCCTCGTGTCATAAAACGTAAAAAATTACGTTAGTTATTTTTCTTATTATTTCTACTAGGTAAAAGTAACAAAGATAAAAGGATAGAAAATATCAACATTACGTACAAAGAGGTGACATTACTTACAAAACACCCTTTATACATATATATAACAATTAATAATACAAAATGAAAATTTTAACAAAATAAATTAAAAAGATGAACTGTTTTAAAAGTTTGTCCGGACCACTGCGTCGCTTGTAGAGCTGACGAAATGTAACGGGACGTTTAGCCCGGACCAGCATCTTACTATTCTACCACGTCCGTTTTGGATTTACTCTTCTTTAGCCCTCAATATATCTGTGTGCCATTTTCAGACCCTTGCCTGTTTCGACCTCATTTAAGAGAGAAGCTTTGCATGGATTCTCATGTCTCTGTCACTCCATAACATTATCTTAGTGTTAGGAATGGTGGACTCTCCATCAGAAATAATGATCTTTTTTGGGGGGAGAAAGTTTTTCTTTGTTGTTCAGACACTCTCAGAAATGGTATAAAAATTTTACTCCTTATGAGCATAGGCAGAACAAGCTTATTGATCTCCGGAAATCCTGGAGTAAAAACACTAGGTACGATGCTTCATGGGAAAACTTTCTTAAACTCTCTGTTACTATTTCTGTTTGTAGTAAACTTAGAGAAATGCAGTTTAATATAGTACACCAAGCATATGTGTCACCATATAGATATGGCAAATTTAACAAACAACTGTCCCCTAACTGTATGAAGTGTAAAAATTCCTTTGGTACTTTCTTCCATTGTCTGTGGCTGTCACGATCATTAGTTGGAGTGCCCATGATCTTCTGTAGAGGGCACTCACCTCAGGACTCCATTTCCCATCCTGCCTCATTCCTGGTAATGATTGCACACAAACACCTGCATCTGCACTCACACCTGCACCTCATTTCAGCTAACACACACACACATATAAGTAGCACACTCACTCCACCAGTTTGCAAAGTCTTGTTTAGCCTGTTTAACATTTCCAGGCATTTCTCCCTGTGTTTGTCATTCCCGTGTTTAATCTTTGGACTGTGTACTCTGATTCTCTGCTGCCTGCCCCGATCTCTGCTTGTTTCTGGTTTCGACTCTGGTTATCCCTAACACACACGACGCTATTTCTGATTTCTGCCTGACCATTCTTAAATAAAGCGCTGCATTTGGATCCAAACGTCTCTGGCTCATCATTACAGTGGCAATGTAAGAAGTTGGACATTTTTTAGACATTAATTTCTGAGGCCTTTTCAAAAGTTTGTAAAGTTATGTGTTCATCTGCATCTTGCCTCCTCCTTAACAGGAACATAAAGACATGTCATCCTTTGTTGATGCTGGCAAGGAAAGCCATTATGAATAAATGGGTTGAAGATAGCCCTCCCTTATATAGGGAAAGGGTATGATAAAAGACTTTATATCCCTAGAAAAAATAAGATTCTGTCATATGGATAAACGTATGTTATTTAACAGAATGTGGGAAGTACCATAAAGATATTTGGGGGTTAGTGAAGATCCCAGCATGTTACCCATAATATGAAAAATGTAATATAAATCTACATACCCTATATTTGTTTAGTTAAAATAAATATGGCGATATAAATTGGACATGGTTGTTTTTGTTTTCACCCATTATGTGTTATGATTAATATTCTGTATGTTTTCTCTCTTTTTGTTCTTTTGATATGATTTTGTTGATGATTGTTGTTGTTATTATTATTATTATTATTATTTGCTTTTCTGTTGTGATCCTGATTTGTAATATGCTTTGTGTGCTACCCAATGGTTTCTGACCAATTAATAAAAAAGCTATTATTTTAAAGACAATAGTAAAGATAGATGAAAAAAAAAAGATATAAAAATCCAATAAATAAAAAAATAACGGCAGTGCTCTGCATCCATATCAACAGCAACTCCTCATAAGATACTAGTTATTTATATGACTGTAAATGTTTTAAAAAGACCAATGTTTTTAAAAGTGAAGAAAACTGGTCTATTACTGTAAAGAAACATTTCATGTTCAGTGCTTAAAATTTACGTTTAAATGAGACAATCAAGGCCAGTCTAGAGCAAAATGTTCAGTCTGTCTGTTGCAGTGCATTACAGTACAAATGTACAAATGTGTTGCAATACAAATGGTGGAAAATGCTGAGTGGGTGATTTTAAAACCACACATGGTGCAACAACAGTATTAATTCCATTTACAATAAATCTGCTTCCTTCTTTCTTATTGCAGCATCTAAAAACTGAGTGGGTAAAATGTTTATTTTCAGATTAAGAAAGTTACACGATGGTGGAACTGCCTCATTTGGAGTTAGGAGAAGTGGTCTCACTTATGAAATTTAACCATGGTTTTACTACAAAAAAAGTATTATTAATACATTTCATATAGGCTAATAAATGCAGATGAAAACATAATGCCATTGGTATGCCAACTGAACATTCGTAAGGATTCATTTGTAAGTCTGTAAAGTTATTCATACGTAATGTTTTGTATTGTAAGTCAGTATTGTATTGTATTGTATAGATGCTGTGAATACTTGAGAATTGTAAGTGTCTTTGCAAACATAAGTAATTGTACATTCTGTAGAATCATTTTATGAAAATACATATACATTCTCATGAGATTATAGTGTAATTTCATGAATATCTGAGATGTAGGTCTTACGTCTCTCTTTCTCAGAATATTTGACCCAGTGACATATTTAATTCTAAGTAAGACGACTCGAGGGAACATAAATTACATCATTCCTTATAACACTGAGGATTAAAACAGAAGTAGAAAACGGATGAGAAAAAGAAAGTTAAAATCATTTCATCATATGTCTCAGTAATGCATTTACTTGAATATCTGTTGGAGAAATATATCTTATAGTCAGCAGGCTATAAGAATCTGTGCATGCTCTAAAATGTCTTCTCAGAATTCTTTTCTCTGAAAAGAGCGAAAGTAATTTTTTTGAATGTTCAAGATCCTATTTTCTTAAAGGGACACTGATTAGGAATTACTCCCATCTAGTGGTGAAATTGTATTTTGCATTCAAACTAATTTTGCTCTCCAGCGCCTCGCTTTTTCAAATGCGCGTTGCATCTACGGTAGGCGATATGTACCAAAAAGCTTTGACAGGATGTCTTCTAATAGCACTTCGTCGAGTTTTCCTTCAGGTGAACAGGTGTGTTATTTCAAACAAACTGCAACATGACAACTAACAAACGAATGTTACAGTATGAATTACTGACTGTGGAAAACATGAAATATTGTAATTAGTAGTTATGTCTAATTTATTCGTTATATTTTCTGAATTATATGCATTGTTAGATATAAAAAATATATTATAATATAGATTGTAACACTGACCTACCTGTCGAGAAGAAAACTGGCCACTTCAGCGTCTCTTTTGAAATCTTTATCCAGCATTAGCTCTTTCCACCTAGAAAAAGCTTCCCCGACATTAACTCTTGTTTTCTGTAATCTACGGTCACGTTTCCTTTTACGTTCTATTTTTGACTGTTTTGGCGACGATGGTTTCTTCTCCTGTGGCGCGGCATATTTATGGTCCATAATAAGAATGCAATCCAGACTTTTAAACTTGCCGGTGCAGTTTCAAGCGCCTCTCACTGCTCTGCACCTGCGTTTCTGGCTCTGACCGAAAACGCGCTGTGGAAACGCGTTGGCTTAGTACTTTTTGTCCCTCTCTGCTATTATAGTTTTGCAAGATGGCGGAACTACATGGAAGCCTCCGTCAACCTACCCGTCCCATTTTTACTCAAAATGGGAACCATATTAGGCATTGATTTTGAAGGTAATAATTTTATTGTCAGTCAATTTGCTGATGACACTACTCTTTTTTTAAGAAATGAACAGCAAATACCCCTAGCACTTCAGTTAATTAAGTTTTTTTCAGAAGCTTCAGGTTTAAAGCTAAATATGTCAAAATGTGAGTTATTGGCCATTCATGATCATCCTAATGTAACATTATATAATATCCCAGTGAAAAATGAAGTCAAATATTTAGGTATCTGGTTATCTAAGAGGATGGATAATTTAGAACATTTAAATTTTGATAAAACTTTGGATAATTGTAAATTAATAATGAATACTTGGCTGCAGAGAGACATAACAATTTTTGGAAGAATTTTATTGACAAAAGTAGAGAATCTTTCTAGATTCATCTATCCATGTTTCTCTTTATCAGTTTCTGCAAAAAGGATAAAGGCAGTTAACAAATTAAACTTTGATTTTATATGGAAAATGAAAAGTCATTATATACGTAAAAGTGACATGATTAAAGATTATGAAGAAGGAGGTCTTAAAACGATTGACTTTGATATTATGAATGGGGTCATTAAACTTAGATGGTTGCAGGCTTTCATTAATGATAAGTCCTCTTTCTGGTTTGAGATTCCTACTATCGTATTTAATAAATGTGGTGGCATAAGTTTTCTGCTGCAATGTGACTTTGAACTTTCGAAACTCCCTGTAAAACTTTCTGCTTTCCATCAACAAGTATTATTATACTGGAAATTGATTTTCAAGCATAATTTTAGCCCTCATAATATGTCAATCTGGAACAACAGATGTATAACTGTGAACAGAAAATCTTTGTTTATTGATGAGTGGTGGCAGAAGGGCATATGGTCACTAACACATTTAGTGGATAATGTGGGAAATATACTAAGCCATGTTGCTTTTTGTGGTAAATACAATATAAGTTGCTCTTCTAAAATGTATGAAAAAATTATCAAGAATATTCCATTACAGATGCTTAAATTAGTAAGTGAACATCTGAAACATTCAAGGATAATACCTAAAGTACAAGAACTTATTATAGAAAATGTAAGCTTTGTTGACAGAAAATGTTCAAACAAATTCTTAAGAGACCGTTTAATACATCAATGTTTCCCAGGACCGGTATTAAGAAATTACATTTTTCGTCATTATGAGAAGAAAGAAGTGTGTAAAATTAGGACCAATTTTCTTTCATTTCCTGTTAATCCTAAATGTAAAGAGGTGCACTTTAAAATTCTGAATCATATATATCCAACAAAAGAATTTTTAAGAACGAGATTTAATGTTGGGGATTCAAATTTATGTCAAATATGTAAGGTAGAGATAGAAACGGTTGAACACTTGTTTTTTCAATGCAGTTTGGTAAACACATTTTGGAATGATGCATTGAGATGGATGCAACAAAGAATACCTGTAAGGTTGATACTGTCGTGGGAATTTATTAAATTTGGGCTATTAATAAAGGATAAAAAGGTATCCTATGTTATTAATAATGTGTTGCTTTTGCTGAAATTTTATATACACAAATGTAAATTTTTCAAAATCCCTCCAAAATTAGTGGTTTTTAAGGAGGAGTTTAAAGTATATTTGGAGACCGTGAGAAGGATGAAAAGTCCTAAAGCAGTGTATTTGTACTCCTTATTGGAAGACTTTGATTTTATAATTTGAATATTGTCCTACTCCCCTACTTTATATATTTATTTGTTCATTTAACTTTATTTGTATTTTATTTAAATTTTTTCTTTTTCTTTTTCTTTTAGTTTTATTTTCACCTAGGCTTCAACTTTTCTTGCCTGCTGATGTGAATATGTATATTGTGTTGTAATATTTGTATGTACGCTCAGGTTTGATTGTAAATCTGAAACTTCGAATGCCTTTTTTTGTTAAGGTTCAATAAATGTCAATAAAAAAATAAAAAAAAAAAAAAAGCTAAAAAAAAAAAAAAAAAAAAAAAAAAAAAAAACCTACCCGTCCCATGTATATAAAGATAATAAATTCTTCATTTACGAGGATTAGTTTAAACATTGGCATATGTATTTGTACACCATTGAGGGCATATTTATGAATAGAAATATTGATTTTAGATAATAAAA
Organism: Carassius gibelio; assembly: GCF_023724105.1. Taxonomy (NCBI): domain Eukaryota; kingdom Metazoa; phylum Chordata; class Actinopteri; order Cypriniformes; family Cyprinidae; genus Carassius; species Carassius gibelio. Next base: position 9,645,554 of record NC_068420.1, on the reverse strand, counting down.
TACCTAAAAAGTTACTTATTGTCCCTTTAAGTTAAGACCATGACCATAGCAGTGTTTTAAAGAAACGGTTCACTCAAAACTGAAAATTTGCTCAATTTTTTTTCATCCTCATATCATGCAAGATGTAAATGAGTGCTTTAATAAATAAATGTATATTAAGTTTAAAGGTAAACTTTTTGCCATTTTCACACTAGTTCTAATACGTAATGAATACTTTCAGCTCCTCGTGCACTTGAAGTACGTCATCATGCTGTGTCCAGTTCTATAAAAAGAAAATTCTTGTGAATCTAGCGGTGACTTTTTACTGGACCGGAAGCAACTGTCCCAGATCAGCTATTGTGATGTGATGTTGCAAGATGCATTGTTGTGTTTTGTGGACTTTAACATGTCTTTTTTTATAATAAAAGTGCATTTCTAAAGTTGTCTTCTGATTTTGCAGAGCTTTCATAATAATATTTAATTTTCCATCTTAGCTGACTCAGATGAGTGAGTCATGAGCATGAGAATGAGCATTTGTTTTCCAGCTCATTTTTGAGAATATATTTTAAATGTTTTAGAAACAATATATTGTATATTTCAGAAATAGTGCATGATCTGTTGTGGTCATAATGTACACTTTGACATGGATTAAGCTGCCTGTAAGTAAGTGAAAAGCTCTAGATCATAGATATTCTGTGTTGGTATTTTGGTATCTGTTGTGTCAGTTTGTTTTGGCTACATTAATGTGACAATCTTGCATAACCTTGGTAAAACTGCAAGTGGATAAAAAATAAAAAACATTTTCATTTCCTTTCAAGGTGTAGCTGCATGCACTTCACACAATTCACTCTCATAGAAAAACACTTTCACTTTAGTCAAATGTTTTATTTATGTTAAGTTAGAAGACGGTAACAAATGAACAATCCTAGGGTTTGGCAACACACTATTAGGCCTAGTTTAATTAAGAAGCAGGGTGTTTCCGGTGTGAAATGCTGCATTTTCTCTTATGCATTTTTAGCACCCAACAGCTACAGCTACGTAGAATAAAGAGGAATTAGAGCATTCAGAAACAGACTGCTTTCTATTTCTCTACGAAAAGATTGTGTTACTGCCTCAGAGAATCAACATGAAACTAATTCACCTTCACTGTTTGATGTCTGTTTATAGCAGGATACAATCCAAAATGTGTTGTTCCACACAGTATAGGGCATTGCTAGAGTGATATGTGGCTGACACCGTACTGCAAAATCTGTCTTCTGAAGCACAATCTTGTCTTTGAGTATTTGTAAAATTCCACTCAAAGTAATATTACATTTTGTTTTACCAGGAGATCAAATTCCCCTTTGATCAAGATAAAAGCCTCTGAAAGGTGTTGTTTCAATTTCCAATTCCTCATATATCATTATTTTTAATGCAGATTGCATGCAAGCCCTTTAAACAAAAATGTTTTCCCTCAGGGTTATGACACATAAAAGTCAATTTTGTGAAAGACCAGACATGTCTTGGATAAAGACAATAACGTGAGCTTCTTCGCTGAAAATGCAACATGTCGCCAGAATGATACTGTTTAAATGATTTTTTTTTTTAAATGTCCACTTTGACAGAGCTGGTGTGACAGGAAAACAACGCTCACCACAATCGACCCTCCTTCACTCCCCACTATATATAGACCTATACTTCATTCCAGCAATCCACCTCACTAATCCCTGCCAGTCTCCACCACCCCTCAAATTCCATGCCCATCCTGCCAAAATCTTGCCTGTCGCCCCGTTACACATACCCTGTCACTGGAAACTGGCCTGTCAATCAACTTGTCACAGTTAACATCCTCCACTCCATCCTCCAAGTCGACTGAGTGGTGCACTCTGCTAAACCGCTGGTTCTAAACTTCTGAGGCTGTGGGTACAAATCCCGGGAGGTTAATGTTCCTTCTTTTCTAGACATTGGATTTTCTGGGGGAAGTTGTGGCCTAGTGATTTGAGAGTTTGACTCTTAACCCTAAGATTGTGGGTATGAAACTCGGGCCGGCAGTACCACAACTTGGGTGCCCTTGAGCAATGCCTCGAACCCCCAACTGCTCCCCGGGCGCCGCAGCATAAATGGCTGCCCACTGCTCCGGGTGTGTGTGTTCACTGATGTGTGTGTGCACTTTGGATGGGTAAAATGCAGAACATGAATTCTGAGTATGGGTCACCATATTTGGCTGTATGTCACTTCACTTTTTCACATTTATTTTAATTTTACTTCCTACTGTTTTGGAGAGGAAAGAAGTTTCACAATGTTTTGAGTTTCGTTTTCCTTCGCCTGTGACCTAGTTTTCCTAAGTGGTCTGATTAGTTATGCTGTTCACCCGGAGTCTCATTAATTCATTTAGTTCCCTTTTCCTCATCTGCAAAAGTGTGGTGTTCTCTGGAATGTTGATATTTAAAACTGTTTCATTTATTCTCTCTGTTGTGTGTTTTCATTGACTGCCACGTTCCATAACAACCATTGTAATGTATGCCTCTATAAATGAGTTGGTCTCGCGATCTTTGTGTCAGTAAGCCTTACCGATCTGATTTAAACTTTAAATTAGCTATTTTGTTATTGCCTTTTTAAATATAGAGAATACTTCATTTAAGTTAGCATGTGCAAGATTTCCTTTGTTTTATTGTCCGTTATTAAAGTATACCTTTTAATTTACTAATTACTTGTGAGTTTTGTTCTTCAAGGTTGTTTTTCCAATCAGTTCATATTAGAATGAAAAATTGTGATCTGTTATGGTCATTATTTACAATCTGTAATCATAATACAATACTTTAATCTAGTTTCTTCTGAAACAGGCAAATGTTTGAAACTTTTATGAGCTGTTTAGGCCATCATTAAAACAATTATATCCTTTATGAAAAAATGACTATTGCAGTCCATTAAGTATATTTGAAACATCAACAGATTTCTATGCAATTTAAATGACTGTGGTGGTGTTAAAGAGGGATGCTTCATGTGTTATAAAGTCAAAGTAATATAATACATATATCAGAATTAAAGTTAAACTCAGAGCATGTCTTTTCACTTGTATCCAAGCAGATGCTAATGAATGAATAGTAAAGGTTCAACAGCAGAACAATAGGCCGAATTTAAAGGGGTCAAATGATGCGATTTCAAGAGGAGGTCATTCTGACTTTGCTACAACAATCGGACACTTCTGAATCAGCCACTGTAAGTATGTTTTGTTATTAGTTTAAGTATTTGCTATTGCATGATCAAATGGGGAGTTTGTGTATGTGTGTGTGTGTGTATTTGTGCACACGCGTGTGTGACAGAGAGAGAGAAAGGGTCACACAGTGGAGTCAGTTGTCTTAACCGTCTGTGGCTTATGTACCGCAAACACATACAAGCTTCATCACTGTTTCTGTCACACGACCTACCCGTACAATAATGTACAGTGTTTGAAAAATAATGTGTTTTTGAACATTAAAGCATGTCAACATATTCTGTTACACCAAACACACAAAATAATGATCTTTAAAAAAGCATCATAATGCAACATCATTTTATGAGTTTTATGACTTTTGTGATGAGAGAAGTAGGGTATTTACTTTAAATGCATCCTTTTAGCACGTTTAAAAACCACATGCATAAAGAGGAAGAAGGTTTAAAGAGAGTGTGGTTTTGTACTTGGAAAAGGCTATGTCACTGGTCCTGAGAATAAGCATAGAGTATTTCTTTCAACATGAATACTGTCACTATAAATGGACTGGCAGTTCACCACATGCGCTCACTCTCCCTGTCTCTCATACGCTGCCTTGAGAATGAAGACCTTCATGAAGATTTCATCACTGTTTCTGACGCTGTACTGTGTTCTGCAGCTTACCTCAGCTGGTGAGTGTCTGTTTCTGTCATAGAATGTAGAAGTTTCAGGCTTCAGATTAAATCTTTTTTTTAAGAGGAGGCTTCATTTGAACAAACTAAAACAGTTTTTAAATCTCTTTCTAAGAATATTGGATAACCTGTATTTATTCTGTATTTTAAAAACCTTTTCAGGCACAATGTCGGTTGACTTGGCAAACAGTATCTGTTGCTTTAATGAAACCAGTCGAATACCTCTGAAACAGCTGCAGTCTTATTTCTGGACAAGTAGTATTTGCCCCCTCAAACACGTTGTGTGAGTATCCCCCATGTTTAGATGTACACCTATATTATTAAAATGATAGCATTTAATTGTACAGTCCCGTTCCATATGTAAATACTATGTATTTATCATAATAATTTCAATAACTGGGTAATAATTAAGTACTAACCATGAACCTAAACCTAATCATAACCCATGTAATTATATTGTATTATGATATGTAAAAATAGATAGCCTGAATGCACTTTAAGTCGCTTTGGATAAAAGCGTCTGCTAAATGCATACATTTAATTTAATTTTAATTTAATTTATATTGGCCAGTACTTTCTATGTGCATGTACTGTAAACTAATATGCAACCTCACATTCATGTTGTTCTAATGCTTTTGTCTGGAATCTTTTTTAGGTTCGTAACAATTAAGAAGAAACAATTCTGTGCAAACCCTGCGAGTGCCTGGGTCAAGCGGGCCATAGAGCACGTAGACAATAATCAGGCTTCAAATTCAGCAAAATGAAACTTGGAAAATATTGTCTGATTAGAATTTTAGGAGAAACATTTCAGTGCTATTATTTGACATTATTCTATTATTATTTGCCTTGCTGAATATTATCTATGTATCTGCCGTTTTATTGGATTTTGTGGCATGTAGCAGTTTTTGTGTAAATAGTATTTACTTATGTTTTAATGATATATATATATTGTAGGTCTTTGATTTATTTTTCCATTGTTTCCAAGAAGTTTTTCTAAAAAGCATCTTGTAAATATTTTTTGTTTAATTTTTTTATGAACAAAAGAATACTGAATATTGTAATATTCTAAAGTCATTATTTATATTATTATTATTGTTATTGTTGTTATTATATGAAAATAGGACACAAAAACTTTTTGACTATTCCACTAGAGGGCACATGTACATCATTACAGATGCCTCAAACTGTTGGTATTAAGAAAACGGCTTCATTTAAAGGTAATGTCAAGAGCTGATTTTGTAAAGTAGTATTTTTTCATTGATTGTGGAGGGCTATACCACTTGCTCTACATAGTAAGTTGAATGTGCATTTAAACACAGCCCAGATTATCTTAATAAACTCAAATTTTACAATGGCTTCGTCTAGTCTTTCTGCTCTTCTACTTGATAAAATAGCTTACAGTAAATCACTGGTTTTTGGGTGCAAGACTTGCTGTTAACTGCTTTTGTGAACCAGACAAAACAAAGCTGACAGGTTGGTGGTAGGCCTAGTCTAGAAAACAGAATGGATGATGTACTTCGTTTATTTTAAATGTTGTGTTTTAGGGGAGAGTGTTTGTTTAATGTCTGATTGTTATTCACGTGACGGTTTGTATGTGTTCATAGTGTTTAAAAAGTTTAGGCTTTGTTTTTATGCATTTTAGTTGCAGGTTAAATGCATTCATGTCCCCTCTAAGTAACATGATTAAACAGATCTATATGCCACTTCAGATGCAAATTCCAGTAATGTTTTCTTATGTTGGAATGAAAGTGCCTCTTATGCTTACCCAAAAGATATCAAATGGAAGAAAGGGTTGAAACTGAATACAATCTTGCTGCTTTAACTGTATATTCACATTTTTAAATATTTATTTGCTCCTTTAACATTTTGCATTTACTTGTACTTTTACGTTCAATACTTTTAACATTAAAAATACTTTACATATATAAATGTTTATACATTTTTTTCTTTCTAATAATTTTATTATTATTTATTATATAAATGTATGTACAGCACATGGGTCAACAGCTGTTGTAATAAATACTGGTTTATAAATAAAGTGACATTGGAATTGACATTGATATTGACATGCAGCTCTTTCCTTTTACATTGAACTATTTCACAGTCTCTATATAAATAGCTGTTGGCAGTTCACCACATATTCTCACTCTGCTTCTTGGGTGCTGTATCATACCTGGAGAATGAAAATTAAATTAAATTAAATTTATGCAGGTATTAGACGCTTTTATCCAAAGCGATTCAGGCTATCAATTTTTACCAAACCACGAACCTTGCGCTTGATAAAGCAATGCTCTACCAATTGAGCAACAGGAACACTGTATGAAGACCTTCATAAAGACTTCATCACTGTTTCTGATACTGTGCTATGCTCTGCAGCTTAATATTTCAGTATGTGTCTGTCATATTTGTTCTCTGTAATGGGAACTGGATGTAAAGCATTTCAGGCTTCAGACTGAAACTTTTCTGGAAACTTCATTTAAACAATCTAAAATAGTTCTTAGTATTTCTACCTGAAAATGTTGGATATCCCTTATTTACTCTGTATTTTACTAAACCTGGATAGTAAAAACATTTAAAAACATGTTGAATCACATTGTAACTCTTCACTTTTTCAGGCACTTAAGCAATAATGAATGTTAACAGTATCTGCTGCATTAATGAAATCAATATCATAACACCTCTGAAACAGCTGGAGTCTTATTTCTGGACGAGCAGCAGTTGCCCTTTCAAACACATTGTGTGAGTGTCCTCTCAATATGTTTAGATGTACACTTATATTGTGACTGATCTTCAGTATTTACTTCACGTCCGTGTAGTTTTAATGCTTTTGTCTGTAATCTGCTCTAAATTTGTAACAGTTCCAGATTCCAAGAAACAGAAGAAAGAAGAGATTCAGAAGAATCTATTCTGTATGGACCTTGAATATGGGTCCAACAGGCCATTAAGAAGGCTACTTAAACAAGAAACGTGATTGAAATTGAATGAAACTTTCTACAAATCTAAATTTAAATGTAGAAATGTATACAGATACACACATATTTGCATAAATAAGTAAGACTGAAGAAAAAAAGATATGAATTGTAACATTTAAGAGAGTTACTACTGTGATGTGTATTATAGCCTATATATAAATTGATGGCAGTGGAAAGAAACTTAAACTCCATCTGTAAGATAAACCACGCCCAGTCGGGCAGCAAGTGATATGTTTTTTTTATTTTATTTATGTTTTATGAACAAATGGTTATCAAACATTTTAACATTCCCTTTCTAAAGGAAATATTATTATGATAAATAGGACACCTTGTAAGTTGCTACGTTTGGAATATTCCTCTAGAGGGCAGGCGTAGGCCTACATCGTTACAGATCACATAAATCGCCTCATAATCTGTTTTCCCTTGTCTGTTAATAATTAAAAAAATATTTGCCCATTTATTTATTTATTTATTTATGAGATCCCAGTATTGACGTGTGTGTGTGTGTGTGTGTGTGTGTGTGTGTGTGTGTGTTGTGTGTGTGGGTGTGTTTGCGTATGCTTCTCCAGAGGCAACTTCACGCAGCATCTTTGCCCATCACTACAAATACCACAATCCTTTGTAAAAATCCAGTGATCCAATGAAAATCGAGGGTGGGCGGGATTCTATGACATCACATCAAGCGGCCAGTCGCTGACCAATAGGGTTTTCATCCTCAAGGAGGAGGACAATCGCCTTTCATGCTCGCAGCATTGTAACATTTTTCCCCCTGCAGATGCTCACATGCTTGTTTTTGTTCTGTGCAAATTTACTTCCTTTAAAAATCCATTCATTTCGTCCAAATCCGAATCAGCCGTTAGAGTTCATCATCGCTTCTGCACTCCACCCTTTCTGAGTCTACTCATCTTTTTATGCCTGGTCTGTTGGGATTCAGAGTGGGTGTTGTCACAGGACAATGATCGAGAGACCCGACTCAGCTGTTTCCAGCGTTGCAGTGAGTACACTTTTCATACATTTACCCAAATATGTCCAGAAAATACATTTAAGGCACATCTGGCTTATGGATTCATGGATTTGCACAGTGGTGGGCGAATTGATTCCTAGCGTGACTGTCCCTCTAATCATTTTATGGCAAGCCGTTTTCACATTAAAACTAACTCGCATCTATTTCTGTTAGCCTACTACTTTCACCAATAACTATTAAGCAGATGCTAGCACTTTTCCATTGTTATCAATTAGGCTATATATTCAAGTACTAACTAGTACTCTTTCATTACATGCATATTTTCTTTTCTGCTAGTCATTAATCTCAGTATCAAGTCATTATTTCTCTGTTAATTATAACACACTGCAAATTCTGTGGGAATGTGTGGTAATTATTTGTAGTACTAGTAAAAAGGTAACAACAACCCTTGCTATATACAATACACAGATTACCATGAAAGTTAATTGCTAATATTTGCAACTTGTCAATGCAAAGTAAACTTGACTAGTAAAGGAATAAGCACTAGTAGCCTATATGAAAAACAAGTGTTTTTTCTATTGGATTACTTTTTAGAAATGGGAAAATAAGTATGAGTTACGTTAAAGTAGCCAGTAGCTGTTTTTTTACGAAATAAATGTAAAATAGCTTGCCATAATCAGGGATCCATAAACTTGATCCAAACCTGTATTTTATTGATAAACAACTATTTATAAAGTGAATTATGTCACATGTGCCTTCGCTCATTTATTAAAACATTGTGTTTTTGTCCAAACCATATGAAACTAAGAAACTATTGTGGTTTTACACATACTGATATGTTGAATATGCTGATTACCACACCATTGACCTCAAGACAGATGTGATTGTGATTGCAGATGCATACGAATGTATTTTTGGAGTTCAATAGTTGGGCTGTTAATAGCTATTTGGAGCAAATGAGAATGACAGGCTCTATGCACGATGCACAGCTCTTGCGGAGAGCAGCGAGTGGAGATGCATTTCAATGGGGTTAGAGAGAACAGCAGCCAAAAACTGTCACCAAGCATATATCACAATCCCATTTGTGTGAACTTAAAGGAAAGTGTCTGCTTAAAATCAAAATGGGGCGCTTTGGTTAAGAGTTAATACAAAAATAGCTCATTCTTTGCATATGCCAATTGATATTATATACGTATATAACTTTTAATACTCTAAGTGCTTTTTGGGGGCCACTATATTTAGGGTCCCCAAATCAGCTATGCTATACATCCTTCAAAGGGTGAATTGAATAGTAAGCTTGTGAACACCTACATTGTTTCCCACCTACGCTATCTGCGTCGTTCAATCTGTCCTGTTCTCTACACTGCACGTCTGAGTTGAGATTGTAACAGGGGTTCCGATAATCAATGATTTGATTTGATTCACCCATTTGGTCAGATGTTTTGTTGTTTTGACATGTTGGGCATCAATGACATCAATCTTACAGTTATGTAAGAGCACTTGAAGAGTGAAAGCATGGAAAATGCCCTGAGCTGTTCACAAGAGCAAGGCTATTTATAGACTGTTGTATGAATTTTATAGAATGGTTTTGAAGAAGATGCCGTTGCATTTTGCACTGCAAGTGTCCATAATCTGCTAGAGTTTCATAATCAGATACATTTTTATATTTTGGTCTTTTAAAGGGATAGTTCATACACAAATAAAATCATCGTCATTTATTTATTCATGTTTTTCCAAGGCTGTATAAGTTTTAGGGATGCACCGATATTCAAATTCTAGCCAATACTATATGACATTTTTTTTTAAATAATTATGTTATGGCCAATAAATAATAAATGTTATCGACCGATAATTTTTCTAATTTATTGGTATTGCTGATAACCAATATGATACCGATGTGTCATGCATCATTAATGATTTTCTATCCAAGTATGCTTCTTTTTTTTTTTTTTTTTTTACATTTTTGTAACGTACAACATAAAAAATACTTTTTAATAGTTTTCTAAATATTGCAATTTAGCAGTGTTAATAAATTAGTGTTTAAAGATTATTTTCATTATATAATGGAAAAGGTAATATAAATATAAAAACAGGGAAATTAAGATGATTCATTCTTTAAATATATCATCAGGGATGCATGTTATCAGCCAATAATCTATCTAATTTATTGGTATAATCATTTTCTTACTACGAATTCTAACACAATTTTCATTTTTGTGTGAACTATAGGAAATAAACTGTTTCACAAAGACTCTATGGGGTTAGTTTTGGTTGAGATTGGTTTGGTACATCTGTGGTTAGGCCCAAAAGAGTTATTTCTTATATATAGTCATTCTGAGAACTGTAGCCCTCCCCATTCAAAATATCTCTCTCTAAATGATCAGTATGACCCCTACTAGTTAGTTTTTCATTGGCCTGCCATGCATGAGAAGCTCAGTGAAGCCAAAGCAGAGCGATCAATTGTGTTTGCCTCGCCTAGCATGTGCTTCAGCCCTGTGCTTCCGATAGCATGAGATTTGAGATGGAAAGCGACAGAGAGAAAGGGATGGAGGAGCCAGAGAAGGACTTACAGCTGGACAAGGCACTGGCTGTGATCTGGAGCGAAATCCACTGTCTCCATGACGACATTGAGTTCATGATGGATATGATTCGAAATGTAAATGAGCATGTGGGCTTCACCTCATCCCATATGTCCTCCCTTCCCCAGCTTCTTGGTTTCCCAAAGTTTGTGTTTGTGCTAGAAAAGCGCTCAACCTCCTTGTTGGCCTGCAGCTGTTTTGGTGTGTTACTTTTATATGTGCTTAACAGATCTTATCCTCAAATTAGCAGAATTCCATGTTATGCTTTGTTGTGGTATCCCTGCATGGGAGATTAGAAGTCGCTAAGTCATTATCCAGTGTAACTAATGATAATATTAGCATAGCCTTTAAATCTTTCCTCTGAAGCACAGTTTTGAGAGGGATAACAGTAATGGAGGAGCCGTTCTGCTCTATAATCAGTGGAATGTGGAGTAAAGCTGTGTTCTCTTCCAGCAGAGGAATCTGGAGGGTTATGTCGGCTTCGCCAACCTCCCCAACCAGGTGTACAGGAAGTCCGTGAAGAGGGGGTTTGAGTTCACACTCATGGTTGTCGGTAAGTTGCAAAACTCTTTTGCTCGTATCTGACAAGGTCAGATGTTTGCAGATTTTTTTTTGTTATAAGGTTTTAGACCTATAACAAGTAAACGTTGTGTTTCCATTTCCAGCTAAATTAAGTTTGGATTTAATTAAGAAGATCATTTCCAGTTGACATTAATAGTGTTGACACGTTTGCAGCTCAATTATCAAGAATCGTGTTTGTGAAACTATAGCATGTTTTTTTAAAAATGAATGTTGATGCTAATTTTTTTCTTTTTAAACAAAAACTGGTTTCGTTGTGCCTATTAGAAAAACATTCAGGAAACATTCATAAAATATTTTTTATTATTAATTGAATGCTGAAAATGTATACATTTTTATACATTTAGTTCTATTTATATCTATTATTTATGATGAAATCATGGCAACATAGTTAAACTTTTATAATACTAATGACATGAAAAGATTAAAACAAAAAAAATACGTGTTCGCATTCACATATTGAAATGATGGCGATGTCATAATTACATTTTTTTTTACATTTTTTATTCATGGTAGTTCATCATTTAAAAAAAAATATGATGGTAACTGGGTTGTGCATAACTTGGGACAAACAGTTTGAAGTTGTTAATGTTAATTGTTGTTAAATGTTTTTAATAATCCATACACAAAAAAAAAAAAAAAAACCACAAAGACAAAAAGCTGGCTTTTGATTCCAAGTATATTTGATCTAAAATTTGCTGGTAAAATTGAATAAATTTGATGATAAGTACAGGCCTAAAACTGCATAAAGATGAGTGAGCAAAAAAAATTGTAACAAAAAATATATTGTAAAGTTGACATTGTTGATTATTTGAAAAAGTCTCTCTTTATATACACGAGGAACCCAAATTAAACTTGTTTTGTAAAATGACTGACAAAAATTAGACTGCTGTGGTTTGTAGTTTGCTTAAATTTAATAATCTGTCTGTGGCTTTGCATGAAAGTGATTTTTTTTTTGCTGATTAAATTCCCACATACAAGAGTAGATAGATGAGAAACGTTCGGATGATCAATACTGTTGTCACCATCACACACTCTCTGTGGTTTGGATGCTGTGACTAAATCTGTATTGGAAATATGGATCTCGGTGACATAACTACTGCGGAGCGCTTTGCCATAGTAACGGCTTTGGGTCTGTTAGCACTTGCGGAGGGTTTGCTTTCCAGCTCCAGGGTGAAATAATCTCTTTATTTTTCTGTTCCTGTATTCCTCTTCCAAGTTGTTACTCATTCTGTGTCTTTGTCTCTCACTCCATCCCTTCCTCTGTTATATAGGCTAGTTGTCTAGTTTGTGGTTTCCTGTTTGGTAAACTGGCCTTTTGAGATACTTGTTCTGGTGCCAGGAGTAGAAAGCTAGTTGTGTTGCCTTGAAGATGTGTGGCCCTGTTAAATTTACCGTGCTCGCAAGCGTAAATGTGTGGTCACAAATTTAAGTGAAATTTTACTGGTTAAAATGGTCCATTGACATTACAGTAGCAAAGTAACTTTCAAACCAAGAAGCTTTCTGTTCATCATTACGGTGAAATTGTGTGACCATCTTGAAGATGAGCAAAATCAATGCATGAGGAGTTAATTCGCAAAATGTAGCTGAGCTTCAGTAAATGCGACCTAACTTTTATCCCGACTGTTTTGTTTACAATCTAGTCTTTAGCTGGTCCATCTGTTTTTGTTATCATTTAAGATTACAGTTTAATGTTTTATAAAATGAACCAACAATATTTGCATACAGAATTGCGATTTGGTCTTGCGGTAAAAATACAGTATAAAATACATTTAAAAACAGTAATATTTTGAAATATTTTTAAAGTTAAAGTAACTTTTTCGTTTTCATATATTTTATAATTAAATTATTTATTGTGATGGTAAAGCTGAATGTTCAGCAACATTACACCAGCCTTCAGTGTCACATGATCCTTCAGAAATCATTATAATATGCTGAATTGCAGATGAACAACAACAACAAAATATTTTACTGACACCAAACATTTGAACCGTAGTGTATTTACACACTGAATAGCTCTACTGATCTTTAGAAATGCAAATCAAGCAAGTATCAGCATCTATCTTGAAGTGTTTCTCTTTCACTAATATTGAAATGGCACATTTTACTTAAGAAACAAGTTTTTCCCCTCCACATAAATTCTGTCTAAACAGGACTGTCTGTACAGGGCTTTCCACAAACTGGGCTGAAAATGTGATGTAGTCTAACTATCTAAGTGTGTAATACACGTAATGGGGGTTTTGTATCTACTTTAAAAGGCCACTGACTTGCCTGAAGACAGTTTTAAGGACAGAACTAAAAACTGTCGTCTTGTTCTCTTGTCACTCATCCTGACACACACCACTGGGCTTTGGCTGTGGACTCCATTTTTCCCTCCAAATATTTTAGGGAGGAAAAAATCTGTTTCCTGTCCTATCTCTTTCTCTCTCTCTCTCTCTCTCTCTCTCTCTCTCTCTCTCTCTCTCTCTCTCTCTCTCTCTCTCTCCCCTCTCTCCCCCTTGTGTTTTTTTTTCCACAAGCATTTCCTTTCTTTGGCTTTCCCTCTCAAACCAGCTGGCAAAATGTTTCTTCAGGGAGAAACCGTTGGAAAATGTGAAGAGTTTTAGAGGTTCGTTTTTCAAATTGAGTTATCTGAGGCGTGTTTGAGGTGTAAGAACAGGCCACAAAAAGATTCACGGAGTGAAATGAAACCTTGAAGTTTTAAAAATATGGTTTAGTCTGTTTTATTAACTGTTACTCAGTCTGTGTGGTAGAATTGACACCTGTACAAGCAATGGATAGAAAAAAATCGTTAATTACGCTGTTTGCATTCCTTCACAGTAACAACTCCAACAGCTGTGTTTGGACAAAACTTGAGATGTTTTAAGTAATTACTCACCCTCATGTCGTTTCAAACCCGTAAGACCTTCGTTCATCGTCAAGCCAATACGCTGTTTCCGTTCAGATCAAATCACAACTATGTAGGAAACGGATCTGGCGTGATGCAGCTTACAAAAAACGGCCTACGTCCAGCAGATATTCTCCAAAATCACACCAGGGTCATGGGGAGAAGGCAAATTGTTGAACAAAGTCTTTTGCTTTTCTTTTTTTTCTTTTTTTTCGCACAAAAAAAAAGTATTCCTGTAGCTCCAAATAATTGTGGATTAACCACTGATGTCACATTCATTATTTTACAGATCTCCTTGCTACGTTTCTGCACTTGGGAACACTTCAGTTGCGTTGCTGTCTATGCAGGGTTAGACAGCTCTCAGATTCCATCAAAAATATCTTAATTTGTGTTCCGAAGATGAACGAAGGTCTTACGGGGTTTGAAATACAATTAGGGTGAGCAATTATTGACGAATTGTCATTTTTGGGTGAACTATCCCTTTAAGACCTGACATGTTATTGAATTCCATGTCATGCTGAGATCTTTTCAACAACACCGCAGCAATTTGTCCGGTGTGGCTGCACTAGTGTAGCTACTCGTAAGAGCTGCCACTTTTCTCATACATTAGCATGCTATACATCCATATAAAAGGTATGTCCCTTCCTGAAACACGGTCACACACAGGGAGGAGATTTTAATCCTTGGATTATGAAGCCAAAGCTTCCTCTCTCTGGCCTGCCAACAGGTCATCTAACAACCCGGTCACAGAGCTAAGCCTGTCAGCCAGTCTTAGCCCACACATGCTAATGTATCCGCCAGCGCACAAACAAACACTGGCGTATCTCTGGATTTTCAAATAAACATTTTTAAAGTTTCGTTCAAGTTGAAAAGGGGGATATTTTAAGTTGATGTCTCTTGCGCAGGACTTCTGAGGTTCTCAGCTCTCAATGGCTATGAGTGTAGGAAGTAGAGTAACACCATTATGCAAATCCTCTCTAACTCTACGGAAGCCATGGATGAGTATCATGAGTTGGAGAGATCTTTGACCATATGGAAGATATGTGTGAAATGTTGAAGTGGCTTTTCAATTTCCAATGCGGTCCACTTTTCTAATTATTATTATGAAAATGAAGCTTTGAGGGGTAATTTTGTTTATTTGGTGTAATGCAATGTGTTTATGCAGTTTAACTTAAGACTATACATTATTGTTTCTCATCTATGCCCCGCCTTTCTGAAACACACAGATTTTTACAAAACTCATCGGTCTGAAAAGCGAGCTGTGCTCTGATTGGCCAGTTATCCAGTGCATTGTGATTAAGCAGGGTCCATGTGGTTAACATAATGACTTTTAATTGTGTGAAGGCTGCTATGAATGAGAAGAGTGGCTTTTGGACAACCATTACTTGACCATCTGAAGCATTTCTTTAAGCGGTTGTATATAATTTTACAGATTCAAAACAGAAATTGATGCATGTGGCAGAAACAGTCCATATATCTTAGGGCAGACTTATGTGTGTTTAAGAGTCTTGCATTGCCGGTGGGGAACATCTAACTAATTTACACCAAATCTGCATGTGATTTAATGTAAATGTGAGTGTGTATGCTGATCAAGCATGTGCAGTGTATAACATCACACGTGTCACCTCATGGATCTTATTTTCTATGTAGGTCAGATTGATTTTCCTATTTAAAGTTACTTTGTGTGTGTGTGTGTGTGTCCATGGGAGTTTTTTTCAAAGCATTGCTGATTGTTATCTCAGGCTGTTCGGAGATGAACTCTGACCTTTTGTTGCCGAACAATGGATCTTATCACTACAGGAGCCCCTCTCTGAAAACCAGTTAAACACACACTTGCTATCACACTTGCTTTCTCACGTCCTTTACATTCAGTAGCTGTACTAAATACTTGATCCCAAAGCTCTAATTTGTTCTGACTTGTCCAAATGAAAATACTTTTTCCTGCTGTTTATTTGCACCAGCAATTCAACTTTGTTTATGTGCTGGGGTAGTGGGGCATCTCTTTCGCTCTCTGTTCACTATCTGTTTGTTAAAATGCTCAGCAAATGTATGGCAGCAGTGCTTAAGCCCCTTTTATGAGGGGAAAAGAGTGAGTGAGTGAGCGTGCAGAAAAGACAGCAAGAGATGGGATTGCTGGGATTGGATGGGGGCAGGGCAGTGGAAAAGAGGAGGAGGTGGGGAATCGTCAGGATATCTGAGCCCAGAGCGTGAGGACAGGAAGAGGTTAAAGATGAAAGTCAAGAAGAATGTGCAGAATCTCTTGGAAGGTTTGTCTGTTCCTCCCAATCCTCCCATCCACCCATCCATTTAGGGCAGTGGTTCCCAATCCTGATCCTGATCCTGGAGAACCCACAACACTTAACGTTTTTTGGTGTCTCTCTTATCTGACTCACACATTTGAGTTCTTGGAGTCTTCGCTAATGAGCGGATGATTTGAAACAGGTGTGTTTGAATAGGGAGACATCTAAAATGTGCAGTGTTGGGGGTTCTATAGGACCAGGATTGGGAACCACTGATTTAGGGTTGTAGCAATTAATAAGAGTAGAGAAGTAATCTTTCAGTCTAAATGGGGAAGTTTGATTGATTGATGATCAATTAATTATCATAATTAACAATCCATGTTAAAACACTTTTCTAAATTATTAAATGGATAGTTTACCACAAAATGTAAATGCCATCATTTACTCCCCTTCATGTATGTATTTTTCTTTCTTTTTTTTCTTGAACAAAAGATTCTTTGAAGAATGTTGGAAACCCAACCACATTAATCAAAAATGTATATTTTTCAGTTTTCATTTGAAATTTTAGTGTTTTTTGTAATGCATGTATGTGTTTTTTTCTATATCGATTTAACTTAATTTTGAAAGTTTAATTTTTTTTCATAATTAATATAATTTTTTAAGCATATTTTACTATATATTTATATTTTAATCATTTTACTTTGAAACAACATGAGAATGAGTAAATGGTGACAGAATTGTAATGTAAAGTTTTTTTTAAAGACATTTTATTAACATACTGCATGAAATGTTGATTTTAAAATACTTTCGAATAACATTCGCCCCCCACTTTTTCAAGCTAAATGCTAACCGTGTTAAACTGAGTCAGGTAATGATGCTAGCATGCCCCTTTTATTCTGAAATGTCTCTTTCCCATATAGCTTGTATTGGTCTAGTTCAGCGTAAAGCCAGTGTGCAAATGTGGTCTATTTATCTGCACTATGTGGTTGTTCCGCTCTATTAGCAATGCTAGACTTTTTCCTCTGTTTAATGGTTTTCTAGTGTCTCTGTTTGTCCTCGCTGGAGAAGCACACGTGCTGTATCCCTTTTGACTGGAGTAGAAAAAGAAAGACGTTAAAGAGTCCAAAACGAGACAGGGAGGTGAGTTCACTCCATTCATCCGTGAGTCTGATAAAGGTCAGCCAACTGTGAACTAGACCTGGATCCTTGCTGTGTGACTGAAGCATCTCGTTTTCAGAGATCATGCGGACCGATATTTAATTAAAAGAGGGGATGAGGCTAATTGGGTCCGGTTTTGCCCTGAGGTGGTGAGAGGGAAAGAGAGGGAGAAACAGTTTTAGAGATATATGGAACTGGAGGCTAATCTACTTATTCACGTCCGTTAAAAGCAGTGGCGTTGGGATTTCATGAATACATCTGCTGCAAGGGTGTATACTAATACTAGTGCGTGGTTTCTGTAAAGCACAAGTTTTTACTAGAATAAACTAACCTCTGTAAATGGTTTGAGCAAACAGATCTGCTATTTATTTTGATTTCATTATTTTTTCAGAAACATTTTATATGGTTTTAACCAATCAGTTATGTAATCAAAAGTAAACTGCAACAATAACAATTATTTATTATATAGCAATTTATTATTATATTTATGAAAAGTATTTTTGTGTCTGGTTGTAAAATTTCCTTTTGTCTTAGTTTTCCGACTATATCTAACTTTTACCATTGTAACCCGTTGATTAATCATTAAATGTAACTATAAAACATAGTTTTTGATAAATGAAATACATCTGAAAAATATATAAATATTTGATAATCTTAAAATTTGAAAATTTCCTTTAGTAACTAACTGAAATGAATATTGAAATTTAAAGAAATAAACGAAAACTTAATAGAAATATTTAAAAAATTACGAGCACACAACAACAATTTAACTGAAAATATATAATCTATTTTGTAATATTTATAAACCATATAATAGTAGCCTATATAAATTATTTAAAAAAAACTGCCTAATGGGCAGTGCACCCACAAATAATGCCGTTATGTTACGGGTGTCCTGAGTTCAAATCCAAGCTCGAGGACCTTACACTGTCATAACATAATAAAGACAAAACACCAAAAATAAATGTTTAAAAATAACTCCAGTTAATCACGTATATCTTGAATATAGGGAACTTGCTGTACATGATAAACCAATCAGTTTAAGTTCCTTTGAATTTATTTGAAATGTATTCAACAGTCATTGCTGGTTAGCATGTTATATCCTGCATATGTTAGTGGGGAAACAGTGTTGTTTCCCAATGGTCTTGTTGTTGGTACATGGTTTCCATTAAAATGCCAGTGTAAGTGCAGACAGACACTAACACTACCCCCCCCCCCCCCCCCACTCTTCCACTGGTCACGTCAGTTTCAGGTTACTGATGTCCTCTCATCTTGCCCCCCAACCAAACACACACAGATGCTCTCACAGTCCAGTCCCTCTATCTTGTTTAGGTAAGTCTTTTTAGCCAGAGGCAAGGAGGCATAAATTTACTTAGAAGACAGAGGGTGGGTTTGGTGTCTGTGTGTTATCTCTGGCATAGCATAGACATGTGTCCAAATGTTGAACCGTTTTGGCTCCATAGGACACACTGGTAACTGCTCATACTTTGGCAAATTTGCTTGCTGTTATAATCAAGCCTAACATTCCAATCAGATATCAATGAACAAAACAAATGATTGACTGAATATTGGTTTCTTCTTATAGTTGGTAAATGTCCACATTAGGCTTGGTGTAGTAAATTAATCAGGCAAGATATTTAGGTTCCGTAGCAGAGGATTTGTCAGTGGGAAGATTGTTTATTGAGAGAAGGAGCTTTCAACACACCCTTTTGAAGCCTAGGATCAAGCTTCGTGTCAAAAACTTGGAGTGAGAATGTGTATTTGACTAAGCGAAGATGGTGTACATTGGTGGTATTTTCTGCCAGATGAGCCCAAGCGTTCCCTTCCCCCAGTTCAAGAGATGTTCAGAATGACACAGCCTCTTGCTCATCAGTTGGAAAGAGAAGTGAGGAGTTGGCTAGAAGGAATGGCAATGTTGTATTATTACTTTAGAATAAAAGAGCTTTCTTTCTCTCAGTCTTCCTCTTTGTCCACAATGCTTTCCCAATATACCCATGAATCTGCTGTCATTTGATTACTGTCTTCAAGAAGCTCTGGCTAGTGTCCCACATGTGCCATTGGTTGGCTCAAAAACAACAAACTAATTGTGTGTTTCTGTGTGGGTTGTTGGATGTGAGAAAGCTTGTGAGGATCTGTAGAGAATCTTATATTCATCACCTCCTGTTTTTAAGTATGGGTGTCTCCGTCTGTCTTGCATTTGGCATTTCATTCTGGCACAAGTTAAGCACAGGCACTTAACTTTTTTTTTGCCACTTTTCTGTTCTAGGTGAGTCTGGACTGGGCAAATCCACGCTTATCAATTCCCTCTTTCTGACAGACCTGTACTCCAAAGACTACCCTGGCCCATCTCAAAGGATCAAGAAGACTGTTCAGGTATGTCCTCTTTAACTGAACTTTGACTCCTAATACTAGTCCTGTGGTCTTCCCTTTATCTAACACTAGCTCTGTTAGTTTTCTCTGTCTTTCTTCCCTTACCTTTGACCCTTTATCTCCAGCCACCATTATCTTCCACTGCCTTGCAGCCAGATGTGACAGAGAGAAGCCTCGATGTGACAGGGAGGCATCTTAGGTCCGATTACTTATTCTTACCTTGGACCAGGAGTAGGCAACCTTTTTTGTTGTGAACAAAGTGTACCATTTGAGATTAACTGTGCTACCTAACTATGTAACCTTTTGTATAACACAGAATACCAATTCTTATTTCTCGTATGCCTCAGCTTTTGTGCTGCAGTAACCAATTTTGGTCTGTCTGAGGTGATTTTGTTGTCGAAACTGGCCTATATGGTGCTATCAGCAAGTTGAGGAAGAAAAGAAATCCCCTCTGCGTTATCCAGAGGTTACACATGCAGTTGGGACCCAATGCTCTACTTAGTTGAGCAACATAGTTTTGATAATTTTTTTGTGTGCTTTTTGTTAGATTAGCTGCATGACTATGAGAAAAGATTGGGCCTTATTGCATTTATCACACTCATGCACTCAATTGCTTTTTGTCTTGGAAATTTCAAGTCCACCAACACGCAAGTGCATTGAGACAGCTAGAATGCAGAGGACCAAACAGGCTCAAGCAATCTCAAATTCCTGATTCCTGTCTTCTGAAGGTCCCAGGCCAGAGCAAATGCTCCCAGACTTCCCAGAGGAAAGAGACCGCAGAGGTTTGACCTTATATGGATTTGATAAACAAGGCGCGAACAGATGCTGAGACTGGAACATCAGAAATGGGGGAGGATACACGGAAAAGAGCTTGCAGTATGATGGAGTGACTCAATTGGAGTGTTTTTTGAAGAGGATGGGAGGGGCAATATGAAGGGGTCTAGATTCCTCTGGAGGCAAGTAGGGTTCAGTAGAAGGTCAAGAATTTTCCCACGAAACCCAACACCCGGCAATGACTTTCCCACCACCCTTGAGATGGGACATGTTCCGAGGCGGCCCGGCCCTTTCTGGGGTTTTAAGTGCAGACACTCTCGGTTCTCCTTTATCTTGATGAACAAACTCTGTCTTTGTTGACATCATGAGTATGTTAAGTTCACTGCTGAGGTTTGGTTCCAAGTTGTTTTGGACCTTGGTCAAGCTTGGATGACATGACATCCTTTCTGAGACAAGTTATTTCACTTACTGTCCAACTTAAAAAATCTATCCATTCATGTATACCTCCTGTCTGATTGAATGGGCAAAGATTGAAATTAAGAACTTGTCTGCCATACTTATTGTGCAATAACACATGGATGTCCAGTTCTGCTCCTAAAATGCCACTCTCCTGCAGAGTTTAGCTCCAATCTTAATTAAATCACCTGAGCTGGCTAATCAAGGTCTTCTGGATTACTAGAAATTTATGGACAAGTGTGTTAGAGGTAAACTCTGCAGGACACTGGCCCTCCAGGAGCAGAATTAGGCATCAAATCACCAATAAAATCTGATATCATAACTGGTCCAGCAAATGTATTTGTCTCTTGCAGCC
Organism: Carassius gibelio; assembly: GCF_023724105.1. Taxonomy (NCBI): domain Eukaryota; kingdom Metazoa; phylum Chordata; class Actinopteri; order Cypriniformes; family Cyprinidae; genus Carassius; species Carassius gibelio. The sequence continues at coordinate 9,624,380 of NC_068420.1, read as the reverse complement.
GCGGTGTCAAACCTTGTGCCCAGTGACATCCTAAGTCCATACGGTCCTCCTCCAAGTCCACACATTAATGATGTAATGCCACATAGACCATTGAATACAATTTCAATGGTCTATGTGGCAAATCAGCTGTCAAGACAGCATCATTGAAGACACTCTTGAGATCCCTTTTGAAACCTAAAATGACAAATGGACACCATACAGCCTCATGGACTTCACATTCACAGGACCGTGATTAGGGCTTCAAATGTGATTTTTATTTCTACTCTTCTTTTTTTATGAGAAGCCTGTGTTTTCAGCATATTTTATCTGTTCACATGGATCAAGGTTTGGGGGTTGCTTGTTTAGGGTTATATGCTTTCTCACAGCTGTGCAGAAACCAACCAAACAGAGCCTCCACATCATCTTACAGTCTGAATCCAGCTTTTGTGGCATCTGTCACCCAACATCTAAACAAATCCATTCTCATTTGGAGAGGTGATGTTAAACCAGGGGACATTGCTCCTTCCCACTGGAATTCGGTAGAAGATTCATCTTAGAGGGCACTTATTTTTTTTTTTACCACAAAACTACTAGAGATTTTAGATTTGATCTCGCCACTTGACATAGTTTTACCTGGATTTCACAAATGAAATCTGACATTTGAAAACGTTCTTCTATCTGTGCTTTTCTCTTTAGACCCTGTTTAACCTTCTCTGGCGTTTTCCCTGGTGGCAAGATACTTTCTGCCATACACTTTGTCTTAAGCTGTTCCACAATGAATGCCCGTGGTATAAATTTGTCAGCCTGGCCAAGGGCCATGTGGTGATGTGTGGCTGTCTAGTCCTCTGTGGTCACAACAGGCAGGACATAGAGTCAGCGGCGAGCGTATTTATATTCCAAAACAATCTGCAGTGTTTGTCATAGCAGCCACACAAGGGCCACTCTAGATGTGTCTAATGAAAGTCTTGACATTTTTGTGGCTTTGTGTTTCTACATTTATTTTTCTGTCTTGTTGCAAACTGAAGTGGCCCGATGTGCCTCATAAACATCCTAGCACAAGCAAGGATGGAAGAGCTTTATTAAGGTTCACTCCACTTCCATTCCCCTCATTTTCACTTTCCCTCACTTTCTTCTCCTCAAGTCTCTCTATTTTCTCCCTCGCATTTTCTCCTGGTTGTTGTTTTTGTTAGCGAGAAAGCGTATGTGTGAATGAGAGCGCAGTTTCAGAAAAAGAAGGTCAGCCAAAAATAACCAGACCTGTTAGAATAAGCCGTTTTTTACTGAAAGCAGCTGAAATAACTTCAGGAGATGATGAAGCTGAATCATAGTGACATTGGAGATGACTATTTCAGTGTCTCACCTTGGTGCCTGACACTGGCCTAACCTCGAATGCAACTAATGTAGAAGATGACGCAGAAACTCTCGCGAGATAACATCTGTTTTAGCAAGGGGAAGGATTATGATTTATAAGTTGACGTCATTTTAAAAACATGCACATGTCTGTATGTTGCAGCAGTGAATTTTAAGATGCACCTTTTAATACAGTAAACTAGCTGACCATGTTACCTTGTAAATGCTTATTTGTTATTAGCATCTTTTGTATGACATACAGCTAACATTCATCAATGTTTATGTTCTAGGGTCAACTGTGACCTTTTTGTTTGATGCAGGTGCAAAAGTACAAATTTTGTTGCGCAAACCAGTATTAACCAATCTTTCCACTTACATGTTTGTGGTTTGAGTTAGTTAGCAATGATGTTGTGCCAGTGACATGAATTTGGAACAAACAGGCAAGGTTGCTTTCCCAGGCTAACTCGCATATCCTGTGGTGACAACTTGTGGTGCTGCTTTCAGGTCGAACAGTCTAAAGTGCTGATAAAGGAGGGGGGCGTCCAGCTCACGCTGACCATCGTCGACACACCAGGCTTTGGAGATGCGGTGGACAACAGCAACTGGTGAGTTTAAGGATTTTGGGGCCATTTCAGAATCTTAGATGTAGTGAAAAGATAAGATTGTTAAATCTGTTGTGATGCAATGACTTCTCAATCTTTGCATCTGCCTTTGCTTTTCATCAATTCTTCCAGCTGGCAACCAGTCATCAACTACATCGACAGTAAGTTTGAAGACTTCCTCAATGCTGAATCCCGGGTAAACAGGAGGCAGATGCCTGACAACAGGGTGCACTGCTGCTTGTACTTCATCGCCCCCTCTGGTCACGGGTGGGTACTGCACCCTGTACAAACGAAGCCTGGCATGAATCAAACAGCTTAAAATAGAAACACCACACACACACATGTCCTGATTTACACATTTTGCACTTTGCTCAGGAGTGGGATGATGTTGGAATTTTGTGCATGAATACCGTACAAATATGGTACAATGAAGGCATTAGAGCATCAGACCGTGCATTGAATGAAATGCATTAACTTGTGAAATGGAGAGACAGAGGACATGTGAGCACAGATGGAGATGCATACTACCCACCCCCAGATCCAAAAGCCTTACATAATGCCTACTAAAATGGGCTTGACGTATGATCGTTTATTTTTGAAAATTATTAGCTTATTTGGCTAATTTTTGCTGAAACGTATGACCTTTTTTATTTTATGAAATATTTTAATATCAGAAATTAGATTTGTAATTAAATTGACTGAGGTTGGATTTTTTTTTTTTATATTGGGTGTTTCTTATTTATCTTTTCAATGCAGTTGTCTGTTGTTTTGTGGATTTAAAGGAATAGTTCACCTAAAAATGAAAATTGACATTGACTTCCATAGTATTTATTTCCCTACTATGGAAGTCAGTGGGGACCAACAACTCTGTGGTCCTTCAGAATTCTTCAAAATATCCTATTTTGTGTTCAACATAAGAAAGAAACTTACACTGAGTTTGTAATTTATCATCTATTTTCTCTGAATAGACAAACGAAGCACTGTACTTCCATATTTACATACAGTATTGTGTGACCTCGTAGCCCTATGTCTACAAACAGCTATTTTCTTGCATGCTCTTTTTGAGACGCCACCATGAAGCAACATTCATATCTCTGTGACCTTTGTGTTGCATCCTCAGTCTTGACATTCCTGAAATGTATAAACAGCCCCTTCAGCTGGCCCCCTAAAGCCACAAAAACACACACACACACACACACACACACACACAAGCCCTGCTTAGTGTAAGAACAGCTTCTTTGTCTGGAATCCCAAACGAAAGTGATGCAAAGGGAGACAGAGTGAAGCCCTCATTCCCTCCATGACATAATTCATCTGGTTTGGAAGGAAACGATGAGAAAACGTTCAGTGCTGTGTGGTGGCGGCTCTGAGCCTCTGCTCTGTCTGTTTATTCATGCCCATTTCTGGTGCCTTACTTGTTTCAGTTCTATTGCATCACTTCAAAGGACACAGCTCATTTTTGTGTTTGGTTTATGTGTAAGCTATGCAGACTTATCCGATGTTTTACTTCTCCTTAGCGTTACTGTCATTGTTCATTATATTTATATTACTCATGTGCAAAACTATGTGAAAACATATGCTTTTGTATGTTTTTTTTTTTCTCCCTATTGTTCCATGTTGTTTTCATGGTCTCTCTACTTTAGCTTTTTAAGACTTTTCAGGATTATGTATTCACTCAGTTCTAAAGTTATTTCCATAATGCACTATACTACGATAACCTATATTATCAAAAATGACTGTATATTTTTCTATACTGTATTCTATATGCTATGCATAGAAGGGTATACATTTATACCCCTAAGAGAAAACTGGAGGAGTCACACCCTTTTAATTAATTCATTTTAGTGCTGGGAAACAATTAAATCGTTTTATCACGATTAATCACATTTTTGTATGTGATTTAATCAAATTAATTGCATTGAAGTGCAGATCTTCTGATACATGCAACATTATTGCGTGAATATGTCTGAGTGGCAAAAGCGATAGATCTGTAAAGCATGTGTTAACGCGTCCCATACGACTCAAAATAATAAACCATAAAGTTAACAATGATTCAGCGCTTCTCTGCTGTCTTAACGTGCTATCGGAAACTTCCTTTTTTCGAACTTATAAAGTCATGGTTATGAGCTCGTTGCATTCTTTTCTTGTTAAAAATAACAGTGGACAATGGTTTGTGAATCTTGATGCTTAGCCTAAATAATTTGATTGGGAGCATCTCCTCCTTTGACCATGATTTGTCTTTATGTGTATTCACAGCCAGTGAGAAACGGACTTATAATAATTAAAAACTGCGTTAACGCGCGATTTAAAATAATTGTTGGCATTATTCAATTAATGTGTTAACGCGGTAACACGTTAACTTGCCCAGCACTAATTCATTTATTTATTTATACTTTAACTTTTATTTTTAATTTGTTTCCTCGTTTATTTATACTTTATGTTAATGCATTTATTTATTTTACTTGGCTTTCATTATTAAGTAGTAAATCAGTAGTTGTATCAACATTAAAAGATGAATATTTTAAATAAACATTTTATATGCAGTATATTTTGTACTGCACTTTGTGTACTGTAACTGTATCTTGCTGACAATAATTAAGTTAATCTAGTAATATAAATAATAATCATGTGCACCAAAACAAGTGTAAACACAATTCACTTTTATTCTGAATCTTTTTTTCAGACTGAAGCCTCTTGATATAGAGTTTATGAAGCGTCTTCATGACAAAGTCAACGTTATCCCTCTGATCGCCAAGGCCGATACTCTTACGCCAGAGGAGTGCCAGCTGTTCAAGAAACAGGTGTGTGATTATTACATTTTACAGCTGATGATTTGCATGTTACAGTTTTTCTCAAGTACAAATACTACTGTTCTCTCATCATTAGATCATGAAGGAGATCCAGGAGCACAAAATCAAGATCTACGAGTTTCCCGACACAGAGGACGACGAGGACAGCAAACTGATCCGAAAGATAAAGGTAAAGAGTCAATCCATTTGCTTAACACAGAGCACTAAAAGAAACTGTACACTGGCAGGAGTAAAGTAGATAATTACGGACAACATTAGTTTATTCATTATGAACTAAAAATGAACACCAGTATATTTATAAACTAAAATTGTCAAAGATAATCTCCCTGACTGTGAGATCCCCAAATTTGGTAAATGATTGTTAGAAATATTAAATAGAAAAAAAAAAAATATATATATATATATATATATATATATATATATATATATATATATGTAAATGTATGTGTATATGTATGTATATGTTATTATTGATGACATGCATACTGCTGCAGAACCAGTTAAGTTGACTGACCCGTCTGAATCTACGGCAGACCCCCTGTGTCTGTTCACTTTCAGTGTGCGGTCGATACAGGCTCACTTTAATTAACTGTGGTTTGTACCAACAGGAGAAGATGCCTTTGGCCGTGGTTGGTAGCAACGTGGTGATCGAAGTTAATGGCAGGAAGGTTAGAGGGCGTCAGTACCCCTGGGGTGTGGCAGAAGGTACGTGCCGCATCAGCATGACCCATTAGAGTTTGTACCATTTCTAAAGAGAACAGGGGTGTTCCAGAGCGTGTGAAACAAGTGCATGGGCTTGCGGGACGAGTTGTCTCTCAGGTCGAATGTGCAACCTGAGGGGTTCTGAAAAAGGGAGGTCGATGAGGTGTTAGGTTTTCCAGAGAAAAAGATTGCCCCCCAACTCCTCTTTTCATCATAGGCCACAAATGACTTGTTGTTGTGGTTTTACTTCCCCCACATTTCTTTCTTTACAAAGCTCTCCTCCCTGAAAGCTTTTTCATTTGGAATTGTTGTTGTGTGGTGAGCGAGTGTGTCTTTTTTCCCTCGGTTGTTTACATGTCATTCTTTCTTTTCTCTTTTTTTTCTTTCTGTCTGCTCTTTTCCATGACTGACAGAGGGCATTATTGGTAAACAAAACCATTTTTCATTTATACGCTCTTCGTTAAGGCCTCTCCCTCTCCTTCCTCTTTCACCTTTTTGCTGCTCGGAATCTTTTGAGAAATGGAGAGACCTGTAAGCTGCAGCCCCCGTAGAACATAGAGCAACTCTGCTCTCTAACATGTTTATAGGATCTTAATCACCCTCTATGTAGGGCTGGATGATATCGCTCGAATAATACGTCTCAATATTTTAGATGAAGTTTTGCTAATTATTGATATGTACAAATGCATCAAAGTGTGACACACATTTTTTTTTATACTTTTGTTGAGGTCTAAAAAAATAATAATTTAGTATACATTACAACAAAAAATTTTTTAATGTGTTATTGCATAATATATTTTAATTTGAGCTTTTGAAAATTACCATATTTATGGGCGTGTGTATGTATATGTGTGAGTGTGAGAGACCAATAGTTAATAAATGTTTCTGATTTAATAAAAAGTATAATTTAGTAATTAAAGTAAAAAAAAAAATTATATATGTGTATATATATATACAGTATTGTTCAAAATAATAGCAGTACAATGTGACTAACCAGAATAATCAAGGTTTTTAGTATATTTTTTATTGCTACGTGGCAAACAAGTTACCAGTAGGTTCAGTAGATTGTCAGAAAACAAACAAGACCCAGCATTCATGATATGCACGCTCTTAAGGCTGTGCAATTGGGCAATTAGTTGAAAGGGGTGTGTTCAAAAAAATAGCAGTGTCTACCTTTGACTGTACAAACTCAAAACTATTTTGTACAAACATTTTTTTTTTCTGGGATTTAGCAATCCTGTGAATCACTAAACTAATATTTAGTTGTATGACCACAGTTTTTTAAAACTGCTTGACATCTGTGTGGCATGGAGTCAACCAACTTGTGGCACCTCTCAGCTGTTATTCCACTCCATGATTCTTTAACAACATTCCACAATTCATTCACATTTCTTGGTTTTGCTTCAGAAACAGCATTTTTGATATCACCCCACAAGTTCTCAATTGGATTAAGGTCTGGAGATTGGGCTGGCCACTCCATAACATTAATTTTGTTGGTTTGGAACCAAGACTTTGCCCGTTTACTAGTGTGTTTTGGGTCATTGTCTTGTTGAAACAACCATTTCAAGGGCATGTCCTCTTCAGCATAGGGCAACATGACCTCTTCAAGTATTTTAACATATGCAAACTGATCCATGATCCCTGGTATGCGATAAATAGGCCCAACACCATAGTAGGAGAAACATGCCCATATCATGATGCTTGCACCTCCATGCTTCACTGTCTTCACTGTGTACTGTGGCTTGAATTCAGAGTTTGGGGGTCGTCTCACAAACTGCCTGTGGCCCTTGGACCCAAAAAGAACAATTTTACTCTCATCAGTCCACAAAATGTTCCTCCATTTCTCTTTAGGCCAGTTGATGTGTTCTTTGGCAAATTGTAACCTCTTCTGCACATGCCTTTTTTTTAACAGAGGGACTTTGCGGGGGATTCTTGAAAATAGATTAGCTTCACACAGACGTCTTCTAACTGTCACAGTACTTACAGGTAACTCCAGACTGTCTTTGATCATCCTGGAGGTGATCATTGGCTGAGCCTTTGCCATTCTGGTTATTCTTCTATCCATTTTGATGGTTGTCTTCCGTTTTCTTCCACGTCTCTCTGGTTTGCTCTCCATTTTAAGGCATTGGAGATCATTTTAGCTGAACAGCCTATCATTTTTTGCACCTCTTTATAGGTTTTCCCCTCTCTAATCAACTTTTTAATCAAAGTACGCTGTTCTTCTGAACAATGTCTTGAACGACCCATTTTCCTCAGCTTTCAAATGCATGTTCAACAAGTGTTGGCTTCATCCTTAAATAGGGGCCACCTGATTCACACCTGTTTCTTCACAAAATTGATGACCTCAGTGATTGAATGCCACACTGCTATTTTTTTGAACACACCCCTTTCAACTAATTCAACTAATTGCCCAATTGCACAGCCTTAAGAGCGTGCATATCATGAATGCTGGGTCTCATTTGTTTTCTGAGAATCTACTGAACCTACTGGTAACTTGTTTGCCACATAGCAATAAAAAAATATACGAAAAACCTTGATTATTCTGGTTAGTCACATTGTACTGCTATTATTTTGAACAATACTGTACGTGTGTGTGTGTGTGTGTGTGTGTGTATATATGTATATGTGTGTGTGTGTGTGTGTGTGTTGATACAAATAATACAAATAATGTCATTTTATATCACATACTTAATTTTTTCCAAGGACTCAAATTATTTTATTGTATATCGTTACATAATGTAATTTGTAATGTTTATAAAGTGTGTGTGTGCGTGTGTATGATTACAAATTACTTCATACAATAATAGAAAATATAGTTTTCAGTTTGGAAATATAGTTTTTATAAAAGAGGATGATTTTTTTTCTACTAAATGACCACAAAAAAAAAAAAAAAAAAAAAAAAATATATATATATATATATATATATATATATATATATATATATATATATATATATATATATATATATATATATATATATACACAGTATATTCCATTTTGATTATATTTGCTAATGTGGCAGTGTTAATAAGCAGCAATATTTACATTCAGATATTTTGCAACTCATAGATGACCTTAATATTTATGATGTTGCTTAATTTGATTTTTCCAACAAAATCATTGCAAATACATCATAAATATTTGATATATCACCCAGCCCTACTCATATGTTTAAACAAAACCTTGCATCCAGACATGCATGCCTCCCATGACTTCTTTCCAACCCCCATTTTGGATTTAAATACGTTGAGGGATACAAAATGTTCCCCTGAGGTCAAAACATTTTTTCCCCCTTTACATACATAATTTTATTTTATAGTACATTGACATCATCATTTATAAGCATTTTTGCCTCAGAACTCTGATGCTGGGTTGGCTGAGTGCTAATGTTTCCATTCTAACCTCTGATCAACGTTGTCTTAACATACGACCCAATGTAAGAGAGGCACCATCAATACCTGTCAGCATCAGGAGTTTGCTGTCCCATCAAAGAGGAAACTACAAATCCCATGATCCCTTTAGATGTTTGACTCCACCCCCTGCCCCTGCTCCTCCTCCTAGCTCCATTTGGCTGGTCTCTATGCTTGTCATCGCTATGCCATGTAACCCTTCCTACAACACACCATTTTTAGTCGTAGAAGCCCATGAATCACAGGTTGAGTGGGTGTTACCTCAGGAGAGACTTTAGTCCCGCCCTTCCAACTGCTCTCTCACAGGTAGGTGGTTGTAGCAGATGATTGACATGTGGGGCGGTCAATCAGCATGAGTTCTCCTTATAGGTAAGATGCTCACTTGGTAAGCATCGTAGGGCTCTATAACTGCTGTAACGGTGCAGGTTAGACTTGCAGAAAACATTTCATCCTTTAACCATCTTTCAGAAAACAGTGTCTCTGGTCCTTTTCCAGAATACCATGTTATGACAACCGTGTTTGACCATACACACCTGTGTATGATCACATAACAGCGGTCTGAACTGCTGCTAACCTGCTGTTTATTTTTGTGGCAGTTTAACCGTTTTGATGTTTAACTACTAAATTATGTTTTTCGTTTAATTTGACAACCACCTGACCTGTGTCTTTTGATTTTTCGTTTGTCTGAAATTGTTACCTGATTAATTTTGTTCCGTCAACAACCTCAGTCTCTGATCCTGTTTGCTTGTAAATGTGTAATTTGTCACTGTGTTATGTTTTGTTATGTTTTTAAATGTATTTTTTTTTTTTATTAGGGATGCACTGATACTCAAATTCTCACTGATATGATCAGCCCAGTAATTATGTTATGTTATGGCCCATAATTGATAAATGGCTAGAGGTATAATTGTGCACTATTTAGTCTAAGTAAATTAAGAATACTGTACAAAATTACTCATCTTGTTATGACCAATAATACAGAAATGTCTAGTCGTAGAATTCCATACTATTCTATCGAAATAAATGAAGAATAAATACTAAAAGCTAAAATAAAGTTTAAAATGCTTAAGTTAAATTAAGCATCAACATTATTTATAATTGAACTGAATTATTTTAAACTTTGTTTTAGGTTTTAGTATTTATTCTTCAAATAATAAAAAAAAATAAATAGTATGGTATTCTACTACCAGAGTTACAAACTTACTAGGGTTGCAAAAAGGTAGAACATTTCCAGTAATTTTTTGGAATATTCCAGGGACTTTTGGAAAGTTTCTGGAAATTTATCAGAAATGATCCACCCCTTTGGAAACCCTAATAATGATTCATAATTATTAATTTTCAGATTTACTATAGATGCAAAGGTTAGAGTGAAATAAGCGTGAAAAATTACATTTCTAATACTGACCGATACTGGTAAATAAAAATAAAAAAGTCATCTGATAACTGATATGTTATTGATAAATCATGCATCCCTATTAACATTTGTTTCTGACTGCATATTTTATTAAAATAGAGGTCCAATCTCATATTAAGTGTCTATCATAACTGCATACATCCACAAAAATAATGCATTTTCGTGTCAACATTTATTGTTACAATTAACAGTTTTACAGCATATGTTGTAGCCCTGCACATCAATATTCAAGTAGTTCCTATTTTTTTCCTTTCTTTAAAGATTTAATTTTGACATTTTAAATGAAAGCTGAAGATGTAATATTAGAGATTTGAAAGTTTTGAAGGGTTTGAAAGTCAGTGTGATATTACAGAGCTTAAAACATCAGTTTCTTCCTGTTTCAGTGGAGAACGGTGAGCACTGTGACTTCACGGTCCTGAGGAATATGCTAATCAGGTGAGAAATGTGATGTGTTACATGAGAAAACTATGAATTAACATTGTGTTCTATCCAGGCTCGGCCTGACAAGTGTCCAGAATCAAGTTATTGAAAGTGAAAAACTGAATTAGAGATTTAATCAAAGTTTAACCTGTCATCAAACAATCCTCTGCAGGACTCACATGCAGGACCTGAAGGACGTGACCAATAATGTTCACTATGAAAACTACCGGAGTAAAAAACTAGCAGCCGTCACCTGCAACGGGGTCGATGCCACCAAGAACAAGGGCCAGCTCACAAAGTAAGAGAACAGTTGTGTTTTTAGTTCAATGTTTTGAACAAACAACATTGAGTGTTATTGAGATCCTGAATCACCCTTTCCTGGGATCAAACCTGCAAACTGTGTCGTTTAGTGGATAAAAATTCTTAAAAAGTCTCATCTTCAAGGAGTAGTTCACCCAAAAATTAAAATTTTCTGAAAGTTTACTCACCCTCGGGCCATCCAAGTTATAGATAAGTTAGTTTCTTCATCAGAACAGGTTTCAATGTATTTTACCTCTCTGTAATGAATGGGTGCCGTCAGAATGAGAGTTCATAAAATCAGTCAAGTCCACAGTTAACATCTTGTAAATCAAATGCTCCATGTTTGTAAGAAACAAATCCATCATTGTCAATTTTAACATTTAACTGTTGTTTCCAGCTAAAAAAAAAATTAGCCCTTTGAATATGGATTATTGTGATGTTTTTATTAGCTGTTTAGACTCTGACGGCACCCATTCACTGCAGAGAATCTAATGGTTAGACAAGTTACGTAATGCTAAATTTGTTGTGATGTCTCTCTTGTAGGAGTCCCCTGGCCCAGATGGAGGAGGAGAGGAGGGAGCATGTGATGAAGATGAAGAAGATGGAGACGGAGATGGAGCAGGTCTTTGAGATGAAGGTCAAAGAAAAGAAGCAAAAACTGAAGGACTCTGAAGCAGAGGTGTGTATGTGAGGACGCTTGCGTTTGGTTTCCATTTCCACATTTTTCCCCGTTGCACTCTGTTTGTCATGACTAATATCACAAATATCTTTGGGCATCTTTGATGCAGTTGGAGCGGCGTCACGAACAGATGAAGAAGAATCTAGAAGCTCAGTATAAAGAGCTCGAGGAGAAGAGGCGCCAGTTTGAGGATGAAAAAGCCAACTGGGAGGCGCAGCAACGCATCCTGGAGCAGCAGAAACTTGATGCATCAAAGTGAGACTCTTAATTATGCAGTAAATGATTTTTATGTTTTGTTTTCATAAATACAGCACTCATGCAGTAAATTCAAGCAAGCTGACTGTCCCATATGTCGCCTACATCCGAATTCAGAATTTTTTCATTCAAAAACAAAGTGTAATACAAAATTAATATAGTGATTTTAGTGTATTTAAAATGAATGAATACCTTTTTTTAAACAATGTTATTTTAATTACAGGTATGGTTTAATAAATTCCCTAAGAGATATTCAAGACAGTCTGCATATTATGGATTATGTCTTAATAAACTTTCAGTTTTTGCATGAAACTACCATTCAAAAGTTTGTGGTCTGTATGTTTTTGCTTTTCAGGATTTTTCAAAAAGTTCAAAAGAACAGCAATTATTTAAAATATCTATTTTTGTAACATTATAGATGTCTTTACTGTCGCTTTTGATAAAGCATTTATTTCTTTAAAACTCTAAACTTGTAAATAGTAGTGTATATTTCTGCAAAGCATTAGAGTGATGGCATAAAAAGAAAAGTATTCTTGTTTAAAAAAAAAATTAAGTAATGTGAAAATATTAATAATTACATTTCAGCATCTATAACTAAAAATGTACTATTTTATTTAATTTATTGACCAATGTTTTTGTCTTTTTGTGTTTTTCAGGACTATGGAAAAGAACAAGAAAAAAGGAAAAATCTTTTAAGGCATCATGAAGCTCCATTCCTTATAAAACCAGAAACTCCTTGCATCTCTTCTGAGGCTGTAATGTGCTATGACCCCATAAGAAACACACGCAAGAGTGCTATGGTACACTTTACTGCTCATTCCATTGCATGAATGAAAGCTATGAAAATATAGGCTATTTTTATAGTCACATCTACACACAAATGTACTGCCCTCTTCTGGATGACTATAACATTATACCACATGCCCAGTATGTCAAGTGCATGTTCTCAACCTTTCGATTAGAATGAGAATATTGACCAACATTCCTTTGAAACCTTATATTCTGGTTATTACAAACAATACTTAACGTTAGGGATCATTTCTGACATTTTCAACACATCTTAGTGTGAAGAAGGTCTCGTGGTAGGTTTGGATGGGTGTGATGGAGGATGATTCAGACGGACGGAAGCAAGTGCAACAAGTTTTTACAGAGCTAAGCATGCATGTGTTGAAAAGCAACGCTAAGGATAGATGGTTTATGGTCTTTGATTTCAGCTAGTGTGTGTGACTTGTGTGTTTCTTTGGGGTCATAAACATTTAAAGACTTGTTTTAACATTATTGCACAGCTAAATTATGACAATAACAGTTTTCCATGTTTTTAAAATCCATTTCCTGGCTGTGTACGTAGATAATTGTGTCCCTACCATAGATAGTGTAATACAAAATGGCATGATTGTCAACATAAATAATAACAATAGTCATTTTTTGATATGGGTGGATATAAAATAATTACAATAACATTATAGGATGTTGCTTGAACATTCTGCCTTAAAATTGCAGACTGTTTCTCCTAATTTTGTTTTATTCTATTTTTTATTGTCAACCGATTATGTCAGATGTCCCTCAACCTATTCCTAAACTGATCTGAGACCAGTTTGTTTCATTTTAATAGTTGGGACTTGGATTTTTAGTTGTTATGGCTGGTCCAAGATCAGGGCTTGATGGTCAGTTTTTAACCTGAGTGAGTTCAGTATATCTAAACAGATTTTATTTTAGCCATACTTACTCAGATTACCCTTTATAATAAACCCGCTTTACATTCCAAATAGAAATGAGAACGGGAGAGCTCTTTTGTTACCGTTGGATAGTTTAGAGTTATAACACGCAGGCTCCAGGTCTAACACATGCCAAACATAGACAGCAACGTGCACAAAACTCTCGATGCAAAGGACAATAAAGAGTCCCTGTATGCCTCATGTGATCACACACTATTATATATTTTGCAGGTTTGTCAATATGCAAGTTCGAAAACACTCCGTTCTTCCTGTCGTGGAATGCTAATCCACACAGACGCTCTGAAGTACGTTTCGTTTAAGGTTTTAGTAGAACAGTATTCTGGGAAAAATAATTAAAAAAAAATTTCCTTTAACCACTCATCACTTTTTCTTTTTAACGGTAGACCTGAACATGGCTCTAGACATGTTTGTTTTCTTATTATTGTTGTTTGTATATGTATACAAATTTCTGTTTCATGTTTATATCTTCAACTGTTATTCTTTCTGCCTAACTGTACAATATTAAACATGAGATGTTATGCTGATACTGGTCGTGTTGTCATGTTTTCTTATCAGTACTCTCAGTGGTCCAACACTGTTTTTGAGGTTGTTAAATGTATGTTTTATTTTTTCTTGATAATAAAAACGTGAGCATAAAAACATACTTGACAAATATAACAACAACAACTCTACTCCTTCAGAAAACAGCAGAAGGTTCTTACAGTTCTTTGTAACACTTCACACTTATAATGAACCATTTTCTGATCTAGAACCGTACTTGGAGAACAGAACTTACAAAAACACCCTTCTATTGATGACTTGTTTGGGAGTGTGGCTCTGGGGGGCTTTGGGGTCCGTTTTCTTCATTGGGGCGGACGTCTTTGTGGTCGGATCTGTTTTCTTAGGTAGGGTGGTCGTCTTTGGGGTCGGATCTGTTTTCTTCGGTTGGGCGGTCTTCTTTGGGGCCGGATCTGTTTTCTTCGGTTGGGCGGTCTTCTTTGGGGTCAGATCTGTTTTCTTCGGTAGGGCGGTCGTCTTTGGGGTCGGATCTGTTTTCTTCGGTAGGGTGGTCGTATTTGGGGTCGGATCTGTTTTCTTCGGTTGGGCGGTCTTCTTTGGGGTCAGATCTGTTTTCTTCGGTAGGGCGGTCGTCTTTGGGGTCAGATCTGTTTTCTTCAGTAGGGCGGTCGTCTTTGGGGTCAGATCTGTTTTCTTCGGTAGGGTGCTTGTTGGTGGTTATTGGCTGACATGGGTGTTGGCAGAGGGCTGGTTGGGTGGTTTGCCAGGATATATTTTGGAGATTTGGATATTTTGCCAATACTGTCACATTATCTCTGTCAGCAATGAAACAAAACAAAAATGGAACTAGTTAGAAGGAAATGGTTCTGAATATTAAACGTTATTTTGGATACAAATGCTGCATTTTCAGTGATAAAGCTCACGTTTCTCTATTTCTCTGAGCACTGTCTAGTTGCACACAAAATTTGTCACAGTGTCTGGGTTGGGTTCCCTGGGTTTCCAATAGGTGTCCTCCTTTTCCACAGTGTCTGTTCCCTTATTTGGTCACCTTCCTCCTTGTTTGAGTTAATTGATTGTTCCCCACCTGTCTCCAGTTCCCTCATCATCCTTCTGTGTATTTATACCCGGTCTGTCTGAGTCTGAGTCACGGAGTCCTTGTCTTATGTCAGATACTTTCCATAGTCTTGTCTTGTCTTGTCTTGTCTTTTATGTTTATAGGATATTCTGGTTTTGACCCTGCCTGGACTGTTTACCCTTTTGGATTGCCCCTCAATAAACCTCTTACCTGAACTTGGATCTCTCCTGTGTTTCCTGTATCACCGAACGTCACAGAAGGACTCAGTCACCCTGAGATCCAGCGGTATGTCGGTTGACGCTTCTTCCCCAGCCACCGAGCGGGAGAGAAGCAATCAGTTTGAGGGCTCCCTGTCCAGAGTCATGGCCCAAGATGGCTGCTTGCCCAGCGCCGCTGCACAGGATGACAGTCACAGTGGACCCTCCAGAGTCGAGTCAGGTTCCAGTGGACCCTCCAGAGTCGAGTCAGGTTCCAGTGGACCCTACAGAGTCGAGTCAGGTTCCAGTGGACCCTCCAGAGCCGAGTCAGGTTCCAGTGGACCCTCCAGAGCCAGGGCCAAGTCACCGGTGACCCTCCAAGGACAGAGTCAAGTCACCGGTGACCCTTCAAGGACAGAGTCAAGTCACCGGTGACCCTTCAAGGACAGAGTCAAGTCACCGGTGACCCTTCAAGGACAGAGTCAAGTCACCGGTGACCCTTCAAGGACAGAGTCAAGTCACCGGTGACCCTTCAAGGACAGAGTCAAGTCACCGGTGACCCTTCAAGGACAGTCCGGTGACCCTTCAAGGACAGAGTCAAGTCACCGGTGATCTTCATGAACAAGTGCCAGTCATCAATGATCTTCGCGAGCAGAGTCAGGCCAGCGCCGATCTTCTGGAGTCCAGTAAGAACACCAAGGGATTACCAGAGCTTCACCGTTCGGCTGGTCCGGCCGCACGGAGGTCTGATCCGCCCTGGAGGGCTTCCGCCTTGACCACACAGCTGTGGTGGTCTTCTGCTCTGGGAGACTCCGGCCTCAACCACAGGGGTGTGGTGGTCTTCTGCTCCGCCCTGGGAGGCTTCCGCCCGGACCACACGGTTGTGGTGGTCTTCTGCTCCGCCCTGGGGGACTCCTGCGTCAACCACAGGGACGTGGTGGTCATCCGCTCCGCCTTGGGGGACTCCGACGTCGACCACGAGGACGTGGTGGTCATCCGCTCCGCCCTGGGGGACTCCGGCATCGACCACGAGGACGTGGTGGTCTTCCGCTCCGCCCTGGGGGGCTTCCGCTCTGACCACACGGTTGTGGTGGTCTTCCGCGCCGCCCTGGGGGGGCTTCATGTTGTTGTTTGTTTGTTTTGTGTGTTCACTCCTGTCCCTGTTTCCCTCGGTTAGTCTGGCCCTCTGTCCCTCCCCCTGAACCTCCTCCGGTCCTCCTCCCTCCTGGTCTCCCTGTTTTGTGTTTACATTCTGGTGTCTGTTCCCCATGTTTTTCTTTTCTGGCCCTCCGTCCCTCCCCCTGAGCCTCCACCTGTCTGCCTCCCTCCTGGTCTCTGTTTTGTGTCTGTCGTGGAGCGTCTGGGAGCCGCTCCGTAGAGGGGGGGTACTGTCACAGTGTCTGGGTTGTGTTCCCTGGCGTTCCACTAGGTGTCCTCCTTTTCCACGGTGTCTGTCACCTTATCACTTACTGTTCCCTTATTTGGTCACCTTCCTCCTTGTTTGAGTTAATTGATTGTTCCCCACCTGTCTCCAGTTCCCTCATCATCCTTCTGTGTATTTATACCCGGTCTGTCTGAGTCTGTGTCACGGAGTCCTTGTCTTATGTGTGATACTTTCCATAGTCTGCTCTTGCCGTGTGTTCTTGTTTTGTTTTTTATGTTTATTGGATATTCTGGTTTTGACCCTGCCTGGACTGTTTACCCTTTTGGATTGCCCCTCAATAAACCTCTTACCTGCACTTGGATCTCTCCTGTGTTTTCTGTATCACTGAACGTGACTAAATTTGCCTATAGATGTTGAAACCCTGAAGGAAAAGTTTCACATTTACTATTTGTTAAAACTTTTGTGACAAAATATGGTAAAAAGTATATATCTATGTGTATATATATTTTTTTTTAAACCATATTTTGTCACAAAATAAAAATAAAAAAGTCTATGAACATGAAATGTCACCTTTCAGAGACTGGAGATGCTTGAGCTGTTGTTTAAACAAAAAAACAACAGACTTTATACTGAATATGATTGATTTCTCGGCAGAACAATGCTATCCTTGTGTTACTGTAAATTGTGTACACTTTTATAAATATGTAAATAACTTTTAAACTTACTTTGATTCTCAGAAATCCAGGCCATCAGCAGTACCAGTCCGAAGGCCAGAACAAAAGACGTTCTCATGGTTTATGATCTGAATTTCATCTGCAGTCTTTGATGAGATTTTGTGTATTAGAGTCTGCTTCACAATTCAGATATTTCCCCAGTGTGATGTTATAGAAATTCAGATCTGAGGTTTGATGCTCACGGTTTTAAACGCCCGACACTACTGCATTTCCTGGACCTGCAACCAGTGGTGTATAAAGTATCTGAAAGCCATACTCAAGTAAAAGTACAGATATTTTCCCAGAAAATTACTTTGGTAGAAGTTGAAGTCACCGTTTAGAATATTACTTGAGTAAGAGTCTTAAAGTATGTGATATTTATTGTACTTAAGTATGAAAAGTATATATATATATATATATATATATTTATCTTAAACATTCTTAATCATTGAAAGTAAAAGTACAAGTAAATGCAAAATGGAATATATATGTGTGTGTGTGTGTTCATACAACACTTGAGTAGCAAGATTGTGTTTTTCCATTTTGGATTTTCGGGTAAGAATAACAAGCACTTCATCTGGTACTAAGTGTCTTTCATTCCAACATAAGAAAACATTTTTGAAATGTCTGAAATAGCATTTAGACACAGTTTTTTTTATCTTAGAGGGGACATGTTACAGATGCATGAATAGGCTTAATATTTCGTTTTTGACAAACAATTTGAAAACTGTTTTCTGAAATAATAAAAAATATGAAAAAAATTGCCGAAATGTGAAATTAAAACCGCCAGTAAGTGACAGCAAGTGACTGTGAGTAATTGAGATTCAACCGATTCATTCAAACGACTAATTCGTTCAGAAACAAGGGCTGTGTTCGAAATGGCACACTTGCTTACTGCTTACTGCCCAATACACAGTGTATACTGCCTACTGGTTCAGAGTTATAACACGCAGGCTCCAGGTCTAACACATGCCAAACAGTGTATATAGACAGCAACTTGCACAAAACTCTCGATGCAAAGGACAATAAAGAGTCCCCTGTATGCCTCATGTGATCACACACTATTATATATTTTGCAGGTTTTTCAATATGCCAGTTCGAAAACACTCCGTTCTTCCTGTCGTGGAATGCTAATCCACACAGACGCTCTGAAGTAAGTTTCGTTTAAGGTTTTAGTAGAACAGTATTATGGGAAAAGGGAAAAAAAACCTTTTCTTTAACCACTCATCACTTCTTTTTTTTTAACGGTAGACCCGAACATGGCTCTAGACATGTTTGTTTCCTTATTGTTGTTTGTATATGTATACAATTTTCAATTTCCGATTATATTTCTACATGCTTATATCTTCAACTGTTATTCTTTCTGCCTAACTGTACAATATTAAACATGAGATGTTATGCTGATACTGGTCGTGTTGTCATGTTTTCTTATCAGTATTATCAGTGGTCCAACACTGTTTTTGGGGTTGATAAATGTTTTATTTTGTCTCTGTACTAAAAACAAGAGCATAAAACCATACTTGACAAATATAACAAAACAACAACTCTACTCCTTCAGAAAACAAAAGGACAGTATTTGAAGGTTCTTATGGGTCTTTGTAGCACTTCACAATTGTAATGACCCATTCTCTGATCTAGTTGGACAACAGAACTCACAAAAATTAGCAATAATTGTTTCGGGGGTAGGATATGTCTTCTTTGCGTGTTATTACGGGTAGGATCGGTTTTCTTTGGGTGGTTTTCTTTGGTGTAGGGTCTGTTTTCTTCGGTAGGGCAGTGGTTTTCTTTGGCGTAGGGTCTGTTTTCTTCGGAAGGGCAGTGTATTTCTTTGGCGTAGGGTCTGTTTTCTTGGGTAGGGTGGTTTTCTTTGGTGTAGGATCTGTTTTCTTCGGTAGGGCAGTGGTTTTCTTTGGCGTAGGGTATGTTTTCTTTGGTAGGGCAGTTGTCTTTGGTGTAGGGTCTGTTTTCTTTGGTAGGGCAGTTGTCTTTGGTGTAGGGTCGGTTTTCTTCGGTAGGGCCGTGGTTTTCTTTGGTCTAGGATCTGTTTTCTTCTGTAGGGCGGTCGTCTTTGGGGTATGATCTGTTTTCTCCGGTAGGGCGGTCGTCTTTGGGGTAGGATCTGTTGCCTTTAGGGTAGGATCCGTTTTCTTCAGGTGGTTGTCTTTGGAGTAGGATCTGTTTTCTTCCAGTTGTTTGGTTTGCCGGGATATATTTTGGAGATTAGGTGATATAACGTTTCCTGGTCCTTTCACACAAAATTTGCCTATAGATGTTGAAACCCTGAAGGAGAAAGTTTACATTTAGTATTTGGTAAATAAATAAATATATATATATTTGCTGTATGTACAAATCTATGAACATGAAATAACACCTTTCAGAGACGGGAGAAGCTTGAGCTGTTGGTTAAAATAAACAACAACATATTTTATACTAAATATGATTGATTTCTCTGCAGAACAAAGGTATCCTTGTGTTACTGTAAATTGTGTACACCTTTATAAATATGTAAATAACTCTTTTAAACTTACTTTGATTCTCAGAAGTCCAGGTCATCAGCAGTACCAGTCCAAACGCCAGAACACAAGACATTCTCATGGATTATGATCTGAATTTGATCTGCAGTCTTTGATGAAATTTTGAAGAAAAATTTGTGTAGTAGAGTCTGCTGCACACTTAAAATATTTCCCCAGTGTGATGTTATAGAAACTCAGATCTGAGGTTTGATGCTCACGGTTTAAACGCCCAACACTACTGCGTTTCCTGGACCTGCAATCAGTGGTGTATAAAGTATCTGAAAGCCATACTCAAGTAAAAGTACAGATATTTTACCAGAAAATTATTTTGGTAGAAGTTGAATACACCATTTAGAATTTTTACTTGAGTAAAAGTCTTTAAGTATGTGATATTTATTGTACTTAAGTACGAAAAGTGTTGAAAGTAAAAGTACAAGTCAATGCAAAATGGAAAAGAAGCATATATATATATATATATGTTCATACACAGCTTGAGTAGCAAGATTGTGTTCAGTTTTAACTTTCTTCCATTTTGTATTTTTGGGTAAGAATAAGAAGTATTTCATCTGTCTTTCTGGAATATACGTCTGAAATAGCATTTAGATGTATTTACACAGTTTATGTATCTCAGAGGGGACATGGATGTATTTAAACTGCAGTTACAGATGCATAAATAGGCCTAATACTTGTTTTTTTAACATAAAAGGTTGAATACTGATATCTGAAATGTAAAACATTTTAAAAATAGTCAAAATGTGAAATTAAAACTGCCAGAAAGTGACAGGAAGTGACTGTGAGTCATTGAGATTCTACTGATTTATTCAAACGGCTAATTCAATCAAAAACAAGCATTTGAAAATTAGTTAATTAGTGAAACACAGAATAAATTAATCTACATAACACTCATTTATTCAACCAATTCATTCAAAAATCTCATTCATTCAATCAGTAAACACCGCCCATTGCTCAGAGACACAAAACACTGCTGTGATCCTTGTTGAAGTGAACTGTATTAAATATAAAAAGCATGCATAAGCATTTTTGCCATATACAATTCAGAGTGTCTGGAAATTTGAGTTTAAATAGACTGATAAATCAACGTGCATGCACTCAGTGATCTGGTGATATAGCTTACTTGATAAGGTCTGACCGCACACTTGAAAATGAATCATCCGTGGTTGTGCACACATTTGTTTGCACTTCAGCACAGATGTTTGACCACTAATTCGTCAAACCTGCTTTCCTGCAGCCCGTGTTATTCTGGCTTCTACCTATTTTGTAGTAGGCTAAGAAACAAATATTCTTCAAGGGAAATGTATCGGAGTAAAAGTATCCATTTTAATTAGGAAATGTAGTGAAGAAAAAGTAAAGGTTGGCTGAAATATAAACACTCAAGTAAAGCAATAGGCCTACTACCAAAAAATAATTAATGCAACAAATTATTATCACTAAGTTATTACACTACTGCCTATAACCACGAACAAATCATCTAGTTGAATGTAACCATTTAAAGTGCCCCATTATGGATTTTTGAAAATTACCTTCCATGCAGTGTGTAACAGCTCTAAGTGAATGAAAACTTCCTGCAAAGTTTTAAATCTGAATGTCCACCGTGTATAAAGTTATTTTCCCACAAATGAAAGAGTCCACCCTGAATCATTGAAACAGGCTTGATGAAATGGAAATGAGACCAATCGGCCCAATCACCACAGATTAGCCTCATGCAAAGGAGGGATTTGGAAAAATCAATCATGGAGGGAATTGTTTGGGAGTCGTAGAGCATGTAAGGTTAAATACACTGTAAAAAAAAAAAAATCCTGTAAAAAAAACAGTAAAATTCTGGCAGCTGGGGTGCCGGAAAAATACCGTTAAATAAAAGCAGAACAATAAGAAGTTGTAATGGACATGCTTGTGGTGGATGTTTGCTATAAAGTAGTATGTGAGAGGTTGTTGTGTGTGAGGCAGACTAAGAAGGTTGTGACAGTGTAAGAGAGTGTGTTGTGTGAGGATACATGTAGGACTGCACGATTAATCACATGTGGTTGTCTGATGCGTTTGCAGATGAATCTCATTTGATTATGAACAGGATATTGCGTAGCTTATCAGTGAACTACAGCTCTCTGTATTCAATTTTGTTCGATTTGAAAACAGGTGATGGATATTTACTACTAATCACTGGACCGGCTTTACTGATGAGACACGCCTGAAAAACACATGTGATTAATCATGCAGCCCTAGAAGCGTGTGTAGGGATGTGTGTGAGAGTGTGTGTGAGGATGCATGTGTGACTGTCTATGTGAGAGTGTGTGGATGTTTGTATAAGGATGTGTGTGTGTGAGAGTGTGTGTGTCTGTGAGAAAATTTGTATGTGAGAGTGTGTGAGTGTAAGGATGCATTTGTAAGAGTATGTGCAAGTGTGTAACTGTGTGTGTGAAGATGCGTGTCAGAGTGTGTTTGTATGAGAGTGTGTGAGGATGCATGTGTTACTGTCTATGTGAGAGTGTGTGGATGTTTGTATTAGAGTGTGTGTGTGTGTGTGTGTGTGTGAGGATGTGTGTCTGAGATTGTGTATGTGAGAGTGTGTGAGTGTAAGGATACATTTGTAAGAGTGTGTGAAAGTGTGTAACTGTGTGTGTGAAGATGCGTGTGAGAGTGTGTTAGTAGTGTGCGTGTGTGTGTGTGTGAGGATGCATGTGTAACTGTCTATGTTAGAGTGTGTGGATGTTTGTATTAGAATGTGTGTGAGGGGTGTGTGTGTGTGGGTGTGTGTGTGAGGATGAGTGTGTGAGAATGTGTATGTGAGAGTGTGTGAGTGTAAGGATGCATTTGTAAGAGTATGTGAAAGTGTGTAACTGTGTGTGTGAAGATGCGTGTGAGAGTGTGTGTGTATGAAAGTGTGTGAGGATGCATGTGTAACTGTCTATGTGAGAGTGTGTGGATGTTTGTATTAGAATGTGTGTGTGTGTGTGTGTGGGCATGTTTTTGTGACATATCAGGACACAACTCTGTGTAATGACATGGGTATGACACAGGTATTACAAGGAGAGGGTGACTTATGAGGACATAACCCATGTCCCCATTTTTCAAAACACTTATATATCATACAGAATGAGGTTTTTTTGAGAAAGTAAAAATGCACAAAGTTTCCTTTGAGGGTTAGGGTTAGGGTTAGGGGTAGGGTTGGTGAAGCGCGATAGAACATACAGTTCCTACATTATAAAAACCATTACGCCTATGGGATGTCCCCACTTTTCACAAAAACAAACGTGTGTGTGTGTGTGTGTTTGAGTGTGTGTGAGGATGCATGTGTAACTGTCTATGTTAGAGTGTGTAACTGTGTGTGAAGATGCGTGTGAGAGTGTCTCTAAGAGTGTGTGAGGATGCGTGTGTGTGTGTGTGTGTGTGTGTGCGTGCGTGCGTGCGTGCGTGCGCGCGAGTATGGATGTGAGAGTGTGTGTATGAGTGAGGAAACTTGTGAGAGTGTGTGTATCTGAGATTATATAAGTGTGAGGATGCGTTTGAGAGAGAGTGTGTGTGTGAGGATGCATGTGTGAAAATGTGGATGTGAGAGTGTACTCATCTCTTTCAAATATTGATAATCAGAATATTAGAATGATTTCTGAAGGATCATGTGACACTGAAGACTGGAGTAATTATGCTGAAAATACAGCTTTGATCACATGAATAAATTACATTTTAAAATATATTCAGATATTTTAAATAGTAAAAAAATTGTCACAATACTTAATGTTAGGGCTCATTTCTGACATTTTCAACACATCTTAGTGTGAAGAAGGTCTCGTGGTAGGTTTGGATGGGTGTGATGGAGGATGACTCAGACGGACGGAAGCAAGTGCAACGAGTTTTTACAGAGCTAAGCATGCATGTGTTGAAAAGCAACGCTAAGGATAGATGGTTTATGGTCTTTGATTTCAGCTAGTGTGTGTGACTTGTGTGTTTCTTTGGGGTCATAAACATTTAAAGACTTGTTTTAACATTATTGCACAGCTAAATTATGACAATAACAGTTTTCCATGTTTTTAAAATCCATTTCCTGGCTGTGTACGTAGATAATTGTGTCCCTACCATAGATGGTGTAATACAAAATGGCATGATTGTCAACATAAATAATAACAATAGTCATTTTTTGATATGGGTGGATATAAAATAATTACAATAACATTATAGGATGTTGCTCGAACATTCTGCCTTAAAATTGCAGACTGTTTCTGCCCGTTTTGTTTAGTTTAGTTTTTTATTGTGAACCGATTATGTCAGATGTCCCTCAACCTATTCCTAAACTGATCTGAGACCAGTTTGTTTCATTTTAATAGTTGGGACTTGGATTTTTAGTTGTTATGGCTGGTCCAAGATCAGGGCTTGATGGTCAGTTTTAACCTGAGTGAGTTCAGTATATCTAAACAGATGTTATTTTAGCCATACTTACTCAGATTACCCTTTATAATAAACCCGCTTTACATTCGAAATAGAAATGAGAACGGGAGAGCTCTTTTGTTTCCGTTGGATAGTTTAGAGTTATAACACGCAGGCTCCAGGTCTAACACATGCCAAACATAGACAGCAACGTGCACAAAACTCTCGATGCAAAGGACAATAAAGAGTCCCTGTATGCCTCATGTGATCACACACTATTATATATTTTGCAGGTTTGTCGATATGCAAGTTCGAAAACACTCCGTTCTTCCTGTCGTGGAATGCTAATCCACACAGACGCTCTGAAGTACGTTTCGTTTAAGGTTTTAGTAGAACAGTATTCTGGGAAAAAGAATTTAAAAAAAATTCCTTTAACCACTCATCACTTTTTCTTTTTAACGGTAGACCTGAACATGGCTCTAGACATGTTTGTTTTCTTATTATTGTTGTTTGTATATGTAAACAATTTTCAATTTCCGATTATATTTCTACATGTTTATATCTTCAACTGTTATTCTTTCTGCCTAACTGTACAATATTAAACATGAGATGTTATGCTGATACTGGTCGTGTTGTCATGTTTTCTTATCAGTATTATCAGTGGTCCAACACTGTTTTTGAGGTTGTTAAATGTTTTATTTTGTCTCGGTACTAAAAACATGAGCATAAAACCATACTTGACAAATATAACAAAACATCAATTCCGCTCCTTCAGAAAACAGCAGAAAAGTATTTGGAGGTTCTTATGGGTCTTTGTAGCACTAGACAATTGTAATGTCCCATTTTCTGATCTAGTTGGACAACAGAACTCACAAAAATTAGCAATAACGGCGGCTGTTTCGGGGGTAGGATATGTCTACTTGATGTGTTGTTACGGGTAGGATCGGTTTTATTTGGGTGGTTTTCTTTGGCGTAGGGTCTGTTTTCTTCGGTAGGGCAGTGGTTTTCTTTGGCGTAGGGTCTGTTTTCTTCGGTAGGGTGGTTTTCTTTGGCATAGGGTCTGTTTTCTTCGGTAGGGCACTGGTTTTCTTTGGCGTAGGGTCTGTTTTCTTCAGTAGGGCAGTGGTTTTCTTTGGCGTAGGGTCTGTTTTCTTCGGAAGGGCAGTGGTTTTCTTTGGCGTAGGGTCCGTTTTCTTCGGTAGGGTGGTTTTCTTTGGGGTAGGGTCTGTTTTCTTCAGTAGAGCGGTCGTCTTTGGTGTAGGGTCTGCTTTCTTCTGTAAGGCAGTTGTCTTTGGCGTAGGGTCTGTTTTCTCTGGTAGGGTGGTTTTCTTTGGTGTAGGATCTGTTTTCTTCTGTAGGGCGGTCATCTTTGGGGTATGATCTGTTTTCTCCGGTAGGGCGGTCGTCTTTGGGGTAGGATCTGTTGCCTTTAGGGTAGGATCCGTTTTCTTCAGGTGGTTGTCTTTGGAGTAGGATCTGTTTTCTTCCGGTTGTGTGGTTTGCCGGGATATATTTTGGAGATTAGGTGATATAACGTTTCCTGGTCCTTTCACACAAAATTTGCCTATAGATGTTGGAACCCTGAAGGAAAAAGTTCACATTTAGTATTTGTTTACATTTTTGTGACAATTTTATTTATTTTTTTGCGGAAGTCTTATGAACGTGAAATAACACCTTTCAGAGACGGGAGAAGCTTGAGCTGGTGGTTAAACAAAAAAAAAAAAACAAAAAAAAAGATTTTATACCAAATATGATTGATTTCTTCAGAACAAAGGTATCCTTGTGTTACTGTAAATTGTGTACACCTTTATAAATATGTAAATAACTTTTAAACTTACTTTGATTCTCAGAAATCCAGGCCATCAGCAGTACCAGTCCGAACGCCAGAACAAAAGACGTTCTCATGGTTTATGATCTGAATTTGATCTGCAGTCTTTGATGAGATTTTGTGTATTAGAGTCTGCTTCACAATTCAGATATTTCCCCAGTGTGATGTTATAGAAACTCAGATCTGAGGTTTGATGCTCACGGTTTTAAACGCCCACCTCTATTGAGTTTCCTGGACCTGCAATCAGTGGTGTATAAAGTATCTGAAAGCCATACTCAAGTAAAAGTACAGATATTTTACCAGAAAATTAATTTGGTAGAAGTTGAAGTCACCGTTTAGAATATTACTTGAGTAAGAGTCTTAAAGTATCTGATATTTATTGTACTTAAGTATGTATTTTTTTTTTTTTTTTTAAATCATGTATTGAAAGTAAAAACACAAGTCAATGCAAAATGGAAAAGAAGCAAATAAATATATATATTAATGTTCATACATGGCTTGAGTAGCAAGATTGTGTTCAGTTTTAACTTTCTTCCATTTTGTATTTTTGGGTAAGAATAAGAAGTATTTCATCTGTGTTTCTGGAATATACGTCTGAAATAGCATTTAGATGTATTTACACAGTTTATGTATCTCAGAAGGGACATGGATGTATTTAAACTGCAGTTACAGATGCATAAATAGGCCTAATACTTGTTTTTTTAACATAAAAGGTTGAATACTGATATCTGAAATGTAAAACATTTTAATAATAGTCGAAATGTGAAATTAAAACTGCCAGAAAGTGACAGGAAGTGACTGTGAGTCATTGAGATTCTACTGATTTATTCAAATGGCTAATTCAATCAGAAACAAGCATTTGACTGTGTTAATGAGTGAAACACAGAATCATTTATTCTACATAACACTCATTTATTCAACCAATTCATTCAAAAATCTCATTCATTCAATCAGTAAACACCGCCCATTGCTCAGAGACACAAAACACTGCTGTGATCCTTGTTGAAGTGAACTGTATTAAATATAAAAAGCATGCATAAGCATTTTTGTCATCTACAATTCAGAGTGTCTGGAAATTTGAGTTTAAATAGACTGATAAATCAACGTGCATGCACTCAGTGATCTGGTGATATAGCTTACTTGATAAGGTCTGACCGCACACTTGAAAATGAATCATCCGTGGTTGTGCACACATTTGTTTGCACTTCAGCACAGATGTTTGACCACTAATTCGTCAAACCTGCTTTCCTGCAGCCCGTGTTATTCTGGCTTCTACCTATTTTGTAGTAGGCTAAGTAACGAATATGCTTCAAGGGAAATGTATCGGAGTAAAAGTATACATTTTAATTAGGAAATGTAGTGGAGCAAAAGTAAAAGTTGGCTGAAATATAAATACTAAAGTAAAGCAACAGGCCTTCTACCAAAAAAAATTAATGCAACAAATTATTATTACTAAGTTATTATACCACTGCCTATAACCACGAACAAATCTTCTAGTTGAATTGAACCTTTTAAAGTGCCCCATTATGGATTTTTGAAAATTACCTTCCATGCAGTGTTTAACATCTCTAAGTGAATGACAACTTTCTGCAAAGTTTTAAATCTGAATGTCCAACGTGTATAAAGTTATTTTCCCACAAATGAAAGAGTCCACCCTGAATCATTGAAACAGGCTTGATGAAATGGAAATGAGACCAATCGGCCCAATCACCACAGATTAGCCTCATGCAAAGGAGGGATTTGGAAAAATCAATCATGGAGGGAATTGTTTGGGAGTCGTAGAGCATGTAAGGTTAAATAAATGTTTATTATACAGGGTTAACATGCGTCCTCTTTTCCCCGGACATATCTGGCCAGGATTTCTTTACACCTAATAAGTCCAGGATTTGGCTGTTTATTAAATCCCACTTAATGCAGGCTTGCCAAGTCCTTGTTTTTTTCTACAGACTTGGGATACTTTTAAACTGTTGACATGGGTAGTTTTTTTCAAGTGGGTTAAAGGTTGTTGTTTTTGTTTTTGTCTTCCAAAAAGGCTATTGCATAAAATATAATCTGTATTTTTAAAAATTGTGTTCAACCTGTGATAAAATTTTGATGGAATTTTTCATTAACTGTTCCCTCCTGGTGGAATGACTCATTCCAAGCAGCCGACTCCTTAATCATTTTTAAGAAACGGCTGAAAATACATCTCTTTCATCTTCATTTGACCCTCTAACTCTCTAACCCTCTAACAGCTGCACGCTCTATTATATTTCTATTCTAACTACTTGTTGTATTTAAAAAGTGAAGAACCTTTACTTTCCCTATTCTCTTGACATATTTTATTTTTATTTATTCTAAAAACAAAACACGCAAACAACCATATGCAAAGTTAGGCAAAATCCGTCTCCTGCCCCCACCCACAAACCCGCCCCCTACTGTCCTCTTTTTGAAAAACTAAAATACGGTCACCCTCACACATAGTCAATGAAAGTAGCCTATTATTTAATTTAATTACTTAATTTATTTATTTTTGATCTTGCATGCAATCGATCTGTTGTTTGGAACTCCCAAAACTAAAATATGAACCTTTCATAACCCATAATAGGGGCACTATAACACAAAAAGCAATACAGATATGTCTCTAAACATATTCTTAAGCTGAGCCGAAAGCAGTTTGTTTCCTCTTAATGGCTTGGTTATTCAACCTAAATGAGTTATATCTAAAACTACTGTAAAGGGAAATATCTTTCATTGATCACAAATGATATATTTTCATGTTTGTCATTATGTAAAACATGTTTTATAAGTATTAGTAGGAGTATATGTGTTTGCCTTTATTTTAATTAGGCTAACTGCCAATAGTTTTTTCATGTTAGGCTAACTTTTTATTTTCTTAGAAGGGTACATTATTAAACAATGGGTTTATGCTGATGACAGTCATGCTGTCTTTCACATTATTTATGCTAGTAATTCATATTTTGAACATTCAAATTAGTCTGACACCAGGTAATCTCGTTGCATTTTAATATTTATTTGCATAGATTAAGCCAAGATTAAAAGACATTCAAAAGACATTTCGACATTCAGTATCTCACAGTTTTTATGGGGAGATGAAAAAAAAAACATTTGATAGGAAAGGACTGTTGAATAAAGCAATAACAGTATTATTTTGTGCACATGTTTTAAGCTTCACGGATTCATTGCTTCACTACTTTCTTAATCCATTCCTCGTCTGGATTCACACAAAATTCCGTTCTTGGTGTTGTAACCCTGAGGGTGAAAGTTTATATAAGTTTCTTTTTTTTATTTTGTAATATGTTTTATATATATTTTTCTAAATTATGGATTTCAGAGTTAAATACTTACACAATGCCAGGGGAAGGGCATTTTGCACCTGTCCTCAATGCAGTAACAATTTTTGTGACTGGAATTTGGAAGTCGATAAAATTGAAGCAACAACGCTCCGGAACTGCAGCGGCAACTGCTGGTGGCAAAAAAAAAAAAATATATATATATATATACATATATCAAATATGTCACATTTTAATATGAGTTGATATTACTCATCCTTCAGAACATCATCCTTTCTAGAACCATGAAGGATCATATCTGCATGGTTAATCAGCATATTGGTTTGTTTCTGCATTCTTTTAAGCTCTATATATGTTTTGTTGCTTATAGGAGAATATACTGTAAAGTTAATTGAACATGCTAAAATGAAACATGCACGAGATTCCATTATGTTACCTGGCTGTATCCATTTCAGTCACTTTAAATTTATATGTACGTTTATGTCTTATATAGATAACAATTTAGTCAGAAGCAAAGACAGTACTTCAAAAGATCTTACGTTGAGCCTCAGAAGTCGATGCCATCAGCAGGACCAGCCCGAACACCAGACACATAGATGATGCCCTCATGGTTTCAGATTTGAAATCGATCTTCTTCACGCTTTGGTAATGAGTTGTTTCAGTTGTCTGAGACAACCTGAGTCTGCACCACATTTTTAAATGCTTTCGGACGTGATGCTAGATAGCAGCTCAGATCTGTGGTTAGATAAGGAAGTGTACTGCAGTCCCCCTCCTCTTCTTCAAAGCCCACACGGAGAATCATATTTGCTAAACTGGGTTTCTATGCTTTTTGCAAACAGAGATCGTGAGAAGATAAAATACAGGTGTCAGAAGTTTCCAGAACATCCTCAGAGAGTGCAGATTTTTTGCTGATGCTCATCACAGGAAATTTAAAAAAGATCTTTTTACTCTTGTACCACCCTTTATGTCCAAATCACAGAAGGACTATGGGCTAATTCATCGATTCCATGTGGCAAATTCACTTTCCACAGTCTGCATTTACAAAGGGACAAAAAGTACATGACCACTGACATGGATTTTCATTATGCAAATTTTAAACGGCATTGGAAACGTGTTGTAATACACAATGGAAATGCTTTGTTATAACTTCATGCATAATTCATGAACATAAAGAACACTTAACCGATTACCTAACATGAGAAAATCCTGATGCAAATATATTTACATTTAAATTCAGTTCAATTAAAAATTAAATATATTTCAAATATATTTATGTATTATATAAATATTGCATATGTATTATTTAATCTAATGTAATTATTTGTCATGTTCTATTGAATAATTAAAAAAAAACATGATATATTTGAAATAAAATTATTCAAATATTATAAATATTAATTATTTGACATTGAAATATTAAAACATAATTATTATTATGCTATCCCAATAAATTTAGATGATTTATTCTATAGATTAATTATTTACATTTTCTATAGGTCATTCATAAGTTTTACTTATTTAGCTGATATGTGTAATAATTCTAATCAAGATCCCACAAATATGATCTAATTTGTTCTCATATATATATAGTGTTCTTAACTGCTTAAAGAATCATTATCATTATATAAGATTTGTCTGTCTGATCTTTTGAATCTCTTATGATCTTATTTCCATGATAAATTGATTTCCGTGTTTTGGTATTTCACCCAATGTCCATATGAGGTTTCAACATTTTTTGATCTTGATCTACCTAAAATGCACATTAATACAGAGTCATTCTTCTGTAGAAACCATGGAAAGTCATGAGAAGTTGTAAGATGAAGGTGATGCATCTCAGAAAACATTAGCTCAACCTGATAATGATCAAGATCTTCGTGTTCAGCGCTTTTGGCATGTGGTTTTTTGTACAATTTGTACCCTCATTTTCATTTGCAGTAAATGGCACACATGGAAATACTCTGTAGAATGTGTAAATGTGTGTGTATATATATATATATATATATATATATATATATATATATATATATAGTTTGACTTATTTTGATGTGAGATACATAGTAAGTTACTAAAAAAAGTAATCCACTACAAATTACTAATTACTTTAAAATTGTAATTTGATTACATTAATGATTACAGCATTTTAAAAGTACTGTAATTAGATTACTAATTACTTTCAAGTAACTTTCAAGTTTACTTTATTTTTCAAGTTGTAAAACCTATAAAATACACTATAGACTCAGTCCGTCCTTTCATTAATTTAATAATGACTGAAAAAAATGCACAGGTAGACTATTATTTTTATAGACTGCACTCCCAATATCTACAAAACTTTTCTTTTTGGTTTTGTAAAATAAATCAAACAAATAGGTTGTGATTTCTGCATTCAGTCTCTGTGAATATCTTCCTGAAACAAGTCACTAAAATGAATGTACAGAAATACAGTATATCTAAAGAATTCTTGAAGTGTCTATTACTAAATGAAGTAAGTCATGTCGAAAACAAATATTCACTGTTAAAATAATCTATATAAAAACCAACACGAGGTACAGTCTTTCCCATCTGAGCTCCCCTATAAATGTGTCCACGCACATTACTGTAATGCATCATACCCAACTCTGGTAATAAATAATATGATCAAACTCTTATTAGTCACAGATTTCTGTGAGAATTGAATCATTCTTTCTGGATTTCAGCTTGAAGTGATTTAAAAGTTTCTTTATATAATTGCAGTACAAAGGCATCCACTTAATCTACATTAATTTGGCTGAACAAAATTCCCCTTAAAGAATTGGGTTAAAATGTTTCTTTTCCTTTTTTTTTTTTTTTGCCATAAGAGCAGAAAGGTCAATTAGGTTCACTGGAAAAGGCACATAGATCAAGGCCACCCTTATTCTGAGAAAAACACCCCACTGAAACTGTCACCTACACCTCACAACCGTTCTGCGGTGGCCATTTAGTGCACAGCAATGTTGGTCTCAATCTTTGCACTTCCTTCATTCACTATACAGTGTGCAATTCAGTGTACAGAGTGAAAATGCAATTTATTACACAGCAATTTTGGATGTAGGATATAGATATATATATACTCTAAAAAACGTTGTTAAACTGAATGTACCTTCGTTTCCTAAAGGAAATGATGTTATGTAATAAAGACTAGCATAGGCCTAATCGTTTTGAGGCTGTTGAAGTGGTAATTGTTAAAAGTAATGTTTTCCGTGTAATATTTCAGACTTGTTGAGCTTGTGTCTTCATTGTGCCCGAGCCGGGAGTTAACTAAGTTACACAGAAGCCTGTTTGTGTGAGGAGGAGGAGGTTTACTCAGCTTCTTCAGAAGAGAGGGAAAGATGGTTTGAAGGCAAGTAATGTAAACTTCATAATTTCATTGTTATTTTTTTTGAAAACTGTTGATGTCTGTGTTTTTCATCGCAGAACTCAAACCAACTTTGAAGTTGTCTGATTTGGAGAGTCATCTTGGTCTTCCCTCTTAAAGGAATAGTTCACACAAAAATCTTTTACTGGCCCTCATGTCATTCCAAACCTATACAACTTTTATCTGTCTTTAGAAAACAAATGAATATATTTTTTATTTTCTCATAATTTTAAATTAATCTACTGAGAGTCTAGATAATCTGTATTTTCAAGCCTCACAAATATTGTAGAAATTATCCATTCCGATATTTATATATGATAGTGTACATGTATGTTCAAAATAAAATATTGGTCTCCCAGACTAGCCATTTGTGTTCCAAAAATTAGTAGAGTTTGTATGGGTCTGGACCAACATGGAGGAGAGTAAATTATGATCATTTTAATTACATTTTTTCTTTTTTCAAATGTTTTTCTCTTTTTAGGCCACTGATGAAGAACAGGCGGTGACTGGGATGAATGCTGGTCACAGAAGAGGACATCCTTTCCCCTTAACTGATGCACCAGTGGTTTTAAAAGAGGACGCTGCCCTGGATGATGTAGAAGATGTCACATGCTCATGGGGCTTTTTCATGACTACGTCAATTATGCTGAAGAGATCATGAAAACTGACAGTGATGCATGATCTGTATTCATGGACTATGAAATATGTAAAAACAAAATGTTAAAAGCTTGTTCTGTGTTTAGTATGGAGTTCACACAGTCATTCACACATGTGTCTGTTAAATGTTATAATATCAGAGTTAATGCTGTGGTTTATTTGTGTACTGTCATGCCAGAATAGTTTGTAAAGAACATTACTAATTGTACAATTATTGTATAATAGTGTTTTTGTATATTTTTATACAATATATAAAATGTACCCCAAAAAAGTCAAATTTGATCTTAAAAGTTATATACAACAAATGTTCAATCCTTTATTTATAAACTCTGTAGCTGTTAATGCCATACTTTTCTGCATTTCTTCTTACATGCACATTACTTTTTGACAGTTTTCTCTTGTTTTTAATAAATATTTACCCTTTGATAGTTATTCTTTGTGTGTAAAAGTGATTTTAAAATGCCTAGCTCGATTTGGGTTCATTTTAGCCTATAGCAATGTGGTAATTTTAAACCATAAAAAAGGCAACCAGGCATGCTGGGTTAAACATAATAAAGGTTAAATGGTTAAAATAACCCAGCGTTGGGTTCGTCCCTTTTTGACCAAGCGCTGGGTTGCCAAAATAACCCAAATTGGGTTGTTTTCAACCAAGCAGTTTTTAGAGAGATATATGTGTGTGTGTGTGTGTGTGTGTGTGTGTATATATATATATATATATATATATATATATATACACACACACACACACAGTTTTTAGAGAGATATATGTGTGTGTGTGTGTGTGTGTGTGTGTGTGTGTGTATATATATATACATATATGTATGTGTGTGTAAATACTTGTATAGCTACATGTTATATATATTGTACAAACACACATAAAAATATTCATTCATTGCTTCATTACTATAGGTTATTAATTTTCATTCAATTTCTATTGTATATTTTCATCTAAACAAACAAATTAATTCAAAATAAATAATGCAATATCGAAAATAGTTTTTTTTTTCAAAAGTACAACTTTCATAATAATTAGTGAACTTATTATTATTATTATTATTATTATTATTAATTACTGAAGAATTACTGTTGGAGGAAGGGAAACTATCTGTGTGCTGGATGAATCAGGCCCCATTATCACCTACCGCAATTATAATAACCTGCAATGAAAATGAGAGTCGTGGGCTGTATACAGGGCCTGCCCAAGCCTTTATGGGTCCCTAAGCAGAATTTTACATGGGGGACTGATTATTGTAATTTCTTGATTATTCGCACACCAATTATCTATTTTAATTTTGTTGTAGCTGTGTTGCTTACATCACACTAATGTCTTCCTGTTATGTTTTTACCCTTCTACATTTTTTTCTTTTAACAGTAGCAAACCCACAAGAGTGGTCAGGTGTTAATCTGCACTTTAACATCCAAAGTCTTACAATATCAGTGGCATACTTAATGTGGTATACTGAAAAATAGCTAAATAAACTAGCTGACAATGCATTTACTGAACAAAATGTTATTTTAACAACATGCACACATCTAAAACAACAACTCTTAATTTATAACTAGCTAATTGAAGCATATTGATATTGAAATATAGCAAGACCCCAAGGCTAAAGTAAATATTTATATATATTTATATATAAGTTTATGCAACAGAAGCTTATTTTTTTATTACAAAAATACATAGGATACACAGGAAAATTATAATATATTTTGTTGTCAAACCTATTTAGGGATGTTTAATAAAACATGAACTTCCATAAAAAGGAGATACCCAAACTAGGCTATACTAGTTAACTAGTCAGCCAAATAAAAGTCATTGTGCCTGTATGATTCGTTGCTATTGAAATAATAAGATGCTACGTATAAATGATTAAAATATTTAAGAATGTTTTTTTTTTTCATGTACTCTTGGGGCCCCCGGTGGCCACGAGGGCCATAAGCAGCCGCTTATTTCGCTTATAGTAGGCAGTTTTGGTAGCATTATTTGTCAGAACACTGGCTCTGGCTATATACACGTTTGCATTAAAGGGATAGTTCACCCAAAAATCTCAAATATGCCATTAATAACTCACCCTCATGTCGTATAGAGTATTACGAGTATTCGCAACTCTTTTTAAATCTATTTAAATAATAAATACATGACTTCAGCCACCAAAAGTAATGCAATATTATTTATTAAATTGTATAGGCTATTTATTATTATTGCTATTTATAATAGATGAACATACTCTATATTAAATAACAGCATACTGAAATCGAATAAAAATAAACAAATAATAGGCTATATTTATACTTTTAAAGCATTTATTGTTATTAGTCACTGGAAATTTCAACATTTAGTAAATTGCATTTTTGAAATCAAAATTGTTGTATATGTCAACATTAATTTGTTAACATTATTTCACTAACGCGAATAAACATTGAGCGATTTTATTTTTACTAACTAAAAATAACTATGATAGAAAGGGTAATTGCTTTAATATATATATATATATATATATATATATATATATATATATATATATATATATATATATATATATATATAGGCCAAATGTAGATCATGTTAGCTAATGCATTTACAAATGTGCTCACACTTTAGAATAGGGAACACTAAGACTTTTCCCTCAAAAAATGTAAGTTTAAATATTGGGTAGGATTAGGGATGTAGAATAAGGTAATGTAGTATAAGGTATTAACATGTGCTCAATAAATGACTAATATTCTAGTAATATGCATTCTAATATAAGCAAATATTTAGGAGCAGTGCTTGAAGTGGGCCGACTGAAGTGTGTACGGGGCTTCAGCCGCTCCAGCAGAGGTCGCCAGTTAAACCAGCCGCACGTTTTCACACCGCGCGCTCATTCTGTGCGCATGCGCACTCGTCGCGCATCTCTTCACTTCCCGAGGATCAAACCGCTGCTTGTCCGCGCCGCCGAAACGCCGAGCCGACAATGGCACAACTGGTGGGACCTCTCCGCAAAGAGCTCGCCGACTCGCTGTCCTCCTGCCGGGTGCTGGTGGTCGGAGCGGGAGGCATCGGCTGCGAGCTGCTGAAGAACCTGGTGCTCGCCGGCTTTAAGAATATAGAAGTGGTAAGCTGGAGGAAGGCGGACTCTCTTTGTGCTGCATCAATCAGGCCCCATTGTCACAGATCTTCACTTACAGCATTCTGAAATGAAAATGAGATTCATGCATTGTATGCATTATTCGTTATAGTCAGTTTGTAAAGAACTGCAATATTTCTCTTCCCATCGTAAACATACAACAATAAACAAGCCCTTTTCTTTCGCGCCATGTTGTATGCGATACTTGAAAACATGGACCAGTGTGGCCACATTTTACTCCTAATTATCGTATTTACTGTTACGCGAAATCGGTGCGTTTTCGAAAATATTATTTTAAAATGAAACCATTTATTATTCTAAACCTTATATCAGAAATTTAGTTTTGATAAACAGCATCTTGCGTCGTCTGTAAATGAAACGTTTGTCGTGATAGTTTCAACTATGTTAAACAAACAGGATTGATATTATAGTTTTAGCCATTATTAGTCTTGCACACGTGTTATGAAACTGCAAGATGTTTATTGGCAGGACATTTCAATGCAGGCATTTCTACATGTAGTTTTAAATAAATAGTTGTTTAGTGTACGAAACCTTGGTAACAGGGTTGAGGTAAAATTGTAATCTGATAAATATAAGAAGCATAAAGTGATAAAATAACGCACTTAATTGATGTTGAAGCAATTATGAGCTGCAAAGATAATGTTGAAGATATCAGTGTTTTTATTTATGTTATTGAGTGTTACAATGGCACATAACTGACTGTGTTCTATAATGAAAATAAATATCATCCAAGTAATGATAGAACTGAAAACAATATTAAACAATACTGAAATTAGGAAATGCTAAATTTGCAATTGATTTTTTCTTCATGAATAATAAATTCTGCAAAATAAACATTAATTACAACATTTTGTGCCATCTTAGTAGATATTAAGGGTACATTCAAAATGAATTGTGATATCATGGTGTTGCACTTTTTTTTTTAAATTATTCCAATAGTGTAGTGTTTTTTTTTTTTTTTAATCCACGTTTACTATATTTGCAGATTGACCTGGACACCATTGATGTCAGCAACCTTAACAGACAGTTCCTGTTTCAGAAGAAACATGTTGGAAAGTCTAAAGCTCAGGTAAGTGGTATTTCTGACTTCAGCACATATGATTTTGAAATCTGCATCAGACATTGACTTATTAGCATGTTTCAGGTTGCCAAGGAGAGCGTGCTACGGTTTTGCCCATCCGCGAACATCACTGCTTACCATGACAGCATCATGAAGTGAGTCCAGTCACATTATTACCAAGATAAAGACTTGGTGTATGAACATTTGATAATGCATTTCAAAAGTTGATCTGTCTTTGGGGATACTATATAAAGCACTAATTCTAAGGTCAAGAGGTATTTTTTTTATTTCTTGCTCTTTGCAGCCCAGATTACAATGTGGAATTCTTCCGAAATTTCCAGCTTGTCATGAATGCTTTGGACAACAGAGGTATGAACTATTCAGCAGACTTTAGTAAAGGTTAAGGAACGCTACGCTTCAAAAATGCATCTTTTCTGTTGTCCTTGCAGCGGCCAGGAATCATGTCAACAGGATGTGTTTGGCTGCTGACATTCCCCTCATTGAGAGCGGCACAGCTGGCTATCTGGGACAAGTCACAGTTATCAAGAAGGCAAGGCTCTTCTTTTAAATCAACCACTTTTGTTCGGCACCTGTTGCTGTATTCATTTCAGTGTTACGCTGTTTACATTCACATCTTGTACATTCCCAAATTCCAGGGTCAGACGGAGTGCTACGAGTGCCAGCCTAAACCTACGCAGAAAACCTTCCCAGGTTGCACCATTCGCAACACGCCCTCAGAACCCATTCACTGCATCGTGTGGGCCAAATATCTCTTCAAGTAATTTCTCCGCACTAATACGTCTCCTTGTAATCCAACTTGGCTTAGTTCGGAAATAGTCATTTCTATGGTTTTCCATGTTCAAGGGTGTCATGTTGTTTAAAAGGTTTACTGCACTTTGCACGAACAATACTGTATATAAGTCAAAATCCACTGCTGTGAGTTAATGACGGAGAGTGGTAGTGCGTGTGTGAATGAACTGTGTCTGTGCAGCATTCTCTAATAATAATAGTGAGATTTCCTAAAATCATTGTTTACTAAACTGTCATTTTATCCTGCCTCCAGTCAGCTTTTTGGTGAGGAGGATGCAGATCAGGAGGTGTCACCTGACACCGCTGACCCCGAGGCTGCTTGTGAGTAATCATACGTCTATAGCATCTCATTGACTCCTACAGTGGTGGACTTTTTTTTTTGCATGTGGTTAAATATGCTTGAATGAAAAAGAAATGTATAATTTGGTGTTCTGTGAAATATGTAATGCAAGTTTGAATTATGACTTTTTGATGACATTAGGTTTCTGGGATGTTTCTTGTCTATAGGGAACCTTGCAGATGCAGCAGCCCGAGCTACCGCTTCCGATCAGGACGGTGACATCAAGCGAGTGTCTACTAAAGAGTGGGCTCGGTCCACAGGCTATGATCCTGTTAAACTCTTCAACAAGGTGCAAGTTCTTTTGCAAACTTGTTAATTCATTACACACTCTTGTTTTTTTTTTAGAAATAACCTTAAGGTGATGATCTTGTGCTTCCTTTCAGCTTTTTAAAGATGACATCATGTATCTGTTGACCATGGATAAGTTGTGGAAAAAGAGAAAAGCTCCATTACCTCTAGACTGGACTGAAATCCAGCAGATTGGTGTGTATTTGTTCTAGAACTATGTACCGGTAGTTATATAAAGAAATAAGTAAATCTGTTTAGAAGACATGCTAATGAGGTTGTGTTGTGTGCGTGTGAAAGAATCTTCTCAGGAGGAGGCCTGTGGCACAGGTCTGAAGGACCAGCAGGTGTTGGGTGTTCAGGGTTACGCTCAGCTCTTCCGCCACAGTGTAGAAACACTCCGATCTCAGCTGATAGAGAAGGGTGAGGGTGCAGAGCTAGTCTGGGACAAGGTGAGCATTCAAAAGACAAGCGCGGGTATACATGGTTTGTACAGTTGTGGGCAAAATTGTTAGAACACTTTGCAATTTAAGAAGTTTTTGTTGAATTGGTTTTTACAATACCCATAAAACCAGCCGGAACTACCTGCAAGGGATAGAATCTGCTGGAACATTGAAAAGAAGGCATGGGATAACATTAGTGTTGGAAGTTCTCAGGAAATAGACTGAAACTATGCCAGAGAAATGTGCGGCTGTAATTGTAGCAAAAGGTGGACATATCAAATATGAAAGTTAAATGTGGACAAACTGTACAACTCACTTCTGATATATGATGTGCTCATAGCAACCATCTGCATGTTTCATGAACGTAATGAAATTAAATCAGGTCAGTATTTTCAGATCTGTCAGGTGTTCTAACATTAATGTCCGTCACGGTGCCTTCATTTTGTCTCGTACTAAGTGTAGTTTTTAATTGATACTTATTTAGCAAGGACACATTGGTAAAGTGGCAAAGACATTTCTAATGTTACAAATGATTTCTATTTAAAGGGTGCTGTATGTAGGATTGACACAGAGTGTTTGAACTAGGTATTGCAGTCCAAATTCAAAATATTGGAGCAGGGTTTTTACATCCGGCCCCTCCTCCTCAGACTTGACACACATTCAGGTTGCCAGATTGACGACACCAACAGAAACGAGCGCACTTGACCATGAATGGAATTAAATGCACTGCGTTTTCACCCTACTGGCAACCTGGCTTGTTTTTCAGTTAAACAAATGTTAACTTTATTCTGCTAAATTAATAAATGTAATGTAACTTGAGCATTTTTCTTAAAAATTTGCAAACATTTTTTTTTTTTTTTTTGCTTTAGTAGAGTAAAAAACTTAACAGCACCTTTAATGCAATTGCAGTTCTTTTGAAATTTCTATTCATCAAGGACTCCTGAAAAAAAGTAGAACTCCCTTTATTTGTGCTGCTGTTTTCAGGATGATCCTCCAGCTATGGACTTCGTAACAGCAGCCGCAAACTTGCGTATGAACGTTTTCAGCATGAACATGAAAAGCCGCTTTGATGTCAAATGTAAGTGTTTGGAGGGCTGTATTGCCTTGATCATTTTGATGGGAGTTAAACAATATTACCTAAAATTATGTGAACCATATTTTCTGCCTTAAAATGTCTTTTTTTTTTATTATTGTCCCCATTTTTTGGCTTAATAAAATTTTGTATGCTTTAGTTACCAAGAACTCCACTTCAATTTGTCAGTGTGTTATAGCCTTGGCTTTAAAAACAAATAAACAACACGCAGTACTTCATAATCAATTGTGTCAATAAAAAGTTGGTTCTGGATT
Source organism: Carassius gibelio (assembly GCF_023724105.1). Taxonomy (NCBI): domain Eukaryota; kingdom Metazoa; phylum Chordata; class Actinopteri; order Cypriniformes; family Cyprinidae; genus Carassius; species Carassius gibelio. The sequence goes on along the minus strand of NC_068420.1, from coordinate 9,583,408 downwards.
TAATGGCTTTAAACTGTGTTGTATTCTCATCTAGCCATGGCAGGGAACATCATACCCGCAATAGCCACCACTAATGCCGTCATCGCTGGTCTCATTGTTCTGGAGGCGCTCAAGATTCTCAACTCTGACTTCGACCAGTGTCGCACGGTAAACTTGCGGTGTAACTCCTTTGACACTTTAAACCCGAATTGCATCATGCCCTGTCTAATCTAACACATCTTTGCATTTGTTTTTCTCACTTAGTTTGAGGTATTTACATCTCAGCAGTAGTTTCGGTTGTAAAGACCTTTCTCTGACCTTTTTTTGAAAGTCCTGTCAAGTGGTATAGGTGGGAGTTATATGGCATGTCCAGAAACTCACACTTATGGATTTGCATTTTGTTCTGGTGAGCATGAAGAGGACAAGTTTTTAGAAATTCTCATTACTGGATGGGACACAGCTATAGTATTATTATCAGGGTTTGTACAAGTTGCTTAAAGTGCTTGGAAGTACTTGAATTTGACTTTTTGAAATTTAAGTCCAGGAAAACCCTTGAAAACAGGCATATTTCTAAAACTTTTTTTTATGCAAAATGAACAATGCAGCACATCTGATATACAAACGAGATCTCGTGATATTACTCCTTGATGTGAAAATCGGTCTTGTAAGTTGTGTTTGTGGTAAAACCTTTGATAGTGCTTGCATTATATTGTTTGGTCTTTTATTGCATGTGCTGTTTGTCTGGGTTTCATTTGGGAACATAAAGTCTGACGCATGTTGTTTTGCACTGTTATTGCCAGGTGAACTGTTCATGCGAAAAAAACGGTTTCCATTGCAGTTTTGCAAGATATTTCTTTTCCGAATAACCTAAAAAACCATCTCATGCAAGCGTGAAAACTTTTTTGCAATTATATCGGAGTTTTCGCGAAAGTGGTATGTTTCTATTGGGCTTATTTTAAATTCACAACTTCAATTTGCACTAATTTGAAGGGTAATGGAAATGTGGCTACTCTTGCTCACATACTTCCTATTACTTCCTTATGCCTATGGCCCACAGCCTTACTCTTATGTTGTTGTGTGTGTGTTTTTTTTTTAAAAGATCTTCCTGAATAAGCAGCCGAACCCCAGGAAAAAGCTTCTTGTACCATGTGCGCTGGACCACCCCAATCCCAACTGTTACGTGTGCGCCAGCAAACCTGAGGTCACAGTCAAACTGAATGTGCACAAGACCATTGTGCAAGCTCTTCAGGACAAGGTACCAGTCATTTATTTTAATTTAAAAGCCTTGATGTTTGTGTGATTATCCAAGAGCTTCAAGTCTGTATTTAAACGTTAGAGCGTTCATTTCTGCTGTTGTTTTTCAGATACTGAAGGAGAAGTTTGGCATGGTGGCACCTGATGTGCAAATCGAGGATGGAAAAGGAACGATCCTCATCTCTTCAGAGGAAGGAGAGACTGAAGGTGTGAATGAAGTCAGCCTCTAGAGGGCATCTTTCTCTACTTTAACAAACTCTGAGCTTTTTTTTAATGTTGGTCTCTCTGTTTTTCTGCAGCCAACAATAACAAGTTTTTGTCTGACTTTGGGATTCGGAATGGGAGCCGTCTTCAAGCAGATGACTTCCTTCAGGATTACGCTCTTCTAATCAATGTGATTCACAGGTCAGTGTGGCTTCATTCAGCTAAAAGGATGATACTTTGGGTTTCTTGAATATTAAAATGCATCTTGCCTTTATTGCAGTGAGGAATTGGAAAAGGATGTCGAGTTTGAAGTAGTGGGTGACGCCCCAGATAAGGCGCCTACACCAAGTGCCCCGGAGGAAGGGAAAAACATTGCCAATGGTAACAAAGACTCTGCCCAGCCGTCTACCTCATCTAAAGGTAAGAACAACATGGATTGCCTGCAAAACATCAAGTCTTTAAAAGAAATAGTTCACTTCAGAATTGGAAACAAGCAGCTTGGACATTCTGCTAAACATCTCATTTTGTATTTTACGGGTGAGACAGTTTCATTGCATTTGAGAAATGTACTTTTCTCATGTTTACAGCAGCTGCAGAGGACGATGATGTCCTTATTGTAGACTCGGATGAAGAACCGTCCTCCAGCAACATGGAAGCTTCCCCGGAGTCTAGTAACCGCAAGAGGAAGCATCATGATGCCGATATGGATGATGCTGCATCTAAGCGTAAACGCCTCAACCAGCAGCCGGCCGATGATGATGAAGACATCATCGCTCTAGACTAGCGTCATTCACAAGATCTCACCTGCCCACAACAGAGAATTTTCCTTCAGTTGAATTTTTGTACGGTTTCTCTTACCAAACATGTAAATATATCTGTACAATATGGTTCAAGCTCAATGGATGTCGTCTTTTCATTCTGTCCTTTGTTTTTTGGAAGCAGAAAACAGCAGTTATGAACTACACTTGGTTAGGTTTGTCCCCAAGATGGAGAAAATGCTTTTCAACACAGTATTTTTTACAATGTGTGTGTCCTCGTATTTTGCAGTGTTTTAGAAAGGCTGACAAAAGTGCTCATGGTATTTCGATGCATTTTTTTTTTCATCTTGAAAACCATATTCCATATTTATTACAGGTTGTTTTTGTTGACAACCATAGTAATATTTCTGATCGCCAAATCATTTTACAGTAACGATGTATTACTGTATGATGGCTGATGTCTTCTCTTGCATTGCGTTAGAACCACAATGAAACATATATTGTGACTCCTTTTTTTTTTTTTTTTTTTAAAGAAAATACACTTAGACAACTATTTACATCTTTGTGTTTCATTCTTATAATTTTAGTCTTCACTTGGGTAGTATAAATTACGGTAACTTCATTTACTGACCAAACTGAGCAGCTGAATAAACTAGGGCATCATCTCATTTATGCTTTATTTACCATGAAAACGTGGTCTTGAAAGGGTACAATGTCCTAATTGCTCTTTGTTTACATTAGAATGTTTGACGTAAGAACGTTCTGTTTTCACTTATTACTCACGTAGATGTCAGAGTCCACCGTTCACGTGGTATTTGTCGTCAGTGGCGTTCAATGAAGATTCTACGTGACACGTTAACCCTTCCCTTAGTTGGCACGTCAACTGTAATACTTTTTTAGTGTTTGTGTGTGAATACAATGTTTGCAGAAAAATCTAACAGACAAGGAATACCATCTTGTGTATATTAGGAGCAATTTTCGTTTCCCAAACGATGAAAAACGCAGAAAATACATGCTTCTCGGTGCTCACAATGAAAGTGCCGTTGAGTGGCTGTAGACTGGTTGTTCAGATGCATTATTATGGGATTGAATTAGTGCCCTCCGTAGTGTCCACTATAATTTCGAACACTACCACAAATGTCTTTCCACTTAAACTATTATGGCGTTATTTTAAAAGGACTGGTTCACATAAACGGTTTTGAAACTAACTTAGCACAATTCAAACTCATTGATTAGTTTTTATTAGGGCGTGTGTTTTTTTCCCCCCAAGTCTAAATGTTACTTGCATTTTCAATAAATTATATTAACATTTACATCACTCAGTGGAAAATTAACACGTCTTAATAAAATGCAATTTTATGTGTTACGTGAACCAGTCCATAAAAAATATATTACCATATTTATATATTATATAAACTGGGTAATAATGCCTACAATTTTGTAAATATATGTGTTTGTGTATACATTTATGCATATTTACATATATAAAGCATTTTCCACTAAATAATTGAACCTTTATTATCCAGTTTACGTAGGTAATAATATTGTAAATAAATTCTCTAAATAAGTCTTGAATGTGACATAACCCTTTCCTCGTGTCCTGTCTCGGCCCTCCTAAGCCCTAACGCCCCTCAGAGGATGAAGCTGATTGGATTGAGGCTGGACACCCGACCCCCGGCTGGACGTTAGTCCTCCATTTTATCTCTCTTTTACTGGGATATTTAAACCTGTCCGTCCACATTCGTGTCATTTTCGTCCTGCTGTCTCGACTACAAACAAAAGCTGTTTCGTAAGACCCACACATCTGGAAACATCTAGATCTCCGCTCGGAGTTTGGTGGGTGTTTTTAACCAGCCCTTTTTGCTTTCATCCGCCAATCAGTAGAGCGCGAGAGCGAGCGGGTTGTTGTTGGCACGAGAGCGCACGCGAAAAGACAATATTTCATATGCTGTTCTAAAACGAGTCTTAAGGCACGCAGGTTTTAATCCTATGTGGTTAATTTTTAGGTTATTAAAGTAAACGGCAAACATCATGGTGACTCTGACCGCGGTCGTCGCTCCTCTCGGTCGACAGATCCACAGGCATCTGCTGAAGCATGTCAGGAGCCAGCGCTGGATACCGTCTCGGGCATGCAACTTATCTGCATGCTCCAGCAGATTAGTTTTCAGTCAAGGTTTGTGGATTTTTTGCTTAAAATTATTTTTGTTTTGTTTGTGTCATTACATTAATCCCACCACCTTGTTTTGGTGAGTGGTCTTTTTGTTGAACCATTTGTGCACTATTTACACCACTTTGGTTTATTACAGATTTTGTAATGTCTTTTATGACTGGGTTGATGATTATACGGTCACAATGTGTTTTTATTATCAGCAAAATCGCCTTCCTGAATGACTTCCGGGTTTTGCGTGAAATGGAATGTTTATGAAACGCGGCGGATAATGATCACTGCATTGAAAGTGTCCGGAAGGTGCTGTAGTTTATCAAGTTTTTGCTGATAAATGATGCTTGAGTGTTATCATTAAGGATGTATGAACTAACCCCATCCGTTTACTTCGTGCTTTACATCTTTCACATGTCACTGTTTTTCCTCAAGCCCCGCCCATGAGGCCATGTTTATGATTTCTGCAGAACATTCATTGAAAACGGCCTTGAAGATGCAATATAAGTCACACTGGAAAGAATATAATTCATTAAAGGACAAATAAAACAGTTTTTCCCTCAGTAAAAGTTTTTTAAAATAAATATATATTTTTTTTGTTGTTAGTTTTTTTAATTAATATGAGTGATTTATTTGTTTGGTTTGTTCTTGATAGTTACTGATAATCAAACCAAGCAGATACATTTAAATGCTGAACAAGATAGGACCTAAAACTTTCAAAAGGTAAACTACTTTTCTTGCATTTTCAACACATAGAAAATGTTAAATGCCATTAAAAGAAATATGTAATTTATGCAAGAATGAGTGGGTAACAAACTTAAATTCTCATTCAGTGGGAGTAGTTATTTATAAACTTAGATTTCATAATTCGTCGTAATCATGCTGTAAGAGGTTTGCAAACAAGAACGATCAATGTCATATAACTGTTATTTATACTCATGTCTTTACTGTGTGATTAGCAGTAGCTTATAGCTGTCATTTGTATTGTGTAGACTTTATCTTATCTGAACCAGATTGGTTTATCAACAAATAAAGCCATTTTTATACTGATTTTAATTGTTACACCTCACATTGAAAGCCACATAAATGCAAAGGACAATTAAAGTTTATGAAGTAAAGGTTACATACAATTAACCTATTTGTTAACGAAGGAAAACACCAAATTACTTCAGTGAATGTGGTCTGTCAGCTGTGGTTTTGGGATGGAAAATAACAGAGTAAAAATCCCTAGTCAAGTTTATTTCAAAGCTTGGACATTTAATCAAAGACTAAGTTTGAATGATTATGTCTTTTGATATTTTATAAGAGTTATAGTTAAAACCCATGCTGTGTTTGCTTTCCATAAAATGGGTCCGCACGGTTGTAATCCCTCTTTGCTGGACCACTTAAATGTCTGACAGGAATTATCGTCAAGGCCATTTTAATCTCCTGAAAGGCAGTCGGTCACATTCTCTGGCTGTTTTAATTCAACTCCTTTTATAGAATCTAGAGCATGTGACCACAATCTAAGCAGTTATTGTGTAAGACGAGCTTCTTGCTGTATAAAGGAGCTCACACATCTGCACAAGGATCGTCTATAACGTTCTCAAGGGAATGTCTATTCATAAAAGTGGCATAAAACTCTGCTGACCATCTTCCTGTTGAGCTCTACAGTCACTTTTTCCCTGACATTCCACATTTTTCTTTTTTTCTTTTGAATCATCGAGTCACAGAAGGAAGCATATTTTCTTCTCGACTTTCAGTTCTCTGATCCGCTCCAGAAGGACGGCTCGTCGGCTTTTTGTGCTGCTTTGGGTTTCTTTTTGCTACTTTTTTCCTGTTTGGATTCCAAGCATTTCATTTCAGAACAGATGTGTAACTCAACGCACGAGGCTGCACTTTGTGCCATAAAATGTAGGTTTATGTGTTCTATCTATCTATCTATCTATCTATCTATCTATCTATCTATCTATCTATCTATCTATCTATCTATACTGTATGTTTTGGTAAGATGTGTTTTTCACTTCGCTGTTTTTGTCTCGTTGGATGTAAAAACCAGCATACAATATATGAAAATGTTTCTTTTTTTTTTTTGACTTTTTAAAAATCTGGCGTTCTGCCTACTTAGCATTTTGGGATTTCGTGCTTGCATTTACACATTTTTGAGTGCCAGAATCCCGCCTAGATGAACACAGACCTAGTTTTATCCGTTTCCTTCTCCTAACTGGTCTTTTTTTTCCCCCCAGTGCATCCGATGTGGCAGGAGCCGCTCGCCATTCCCGGTGGAGATCGCCAGTCGCCCATTGACATAGTGGTGCGTAAAAGCGTCTTTGATCCACAGCTCAGACCTCTGAAGGTACAATATGAGCCAAGGACCTGCCAGCAGATCTGGAATAATGGCTACTCCTTTCTGGTTGAGTACGACGACACAACTGACAAATCCAGTAAGTTACCTTGATTGTCTTCATAACAAAATCATCCATAGTTGTGACTAAAAATCTTCTGAAAGAAGAACATCCCATGCTTACTGATTCTGATCTTACAATAGTAAAACTAGGAACTATATTACTTTAGTGGAGACTCTAGCTTTGTCCAAGTAGGAATTTCCAATGGTTTTAAGTGTTCCCAAGAACACCACACAAACACTTTGTTTTTAATTGTATTATTGTCCCAAAACCGAATTGCCAGGAAAAAAATCAGCTGTTCTGTGGTGTGAGAAAACTCTTAACTCTCTTAAATCTCTTTTAGCTCTGAAAGGAGGACCTCTGGAGGATCAGTTCAGACTGTGTCAGTTTCATTTTCACTGGGGGGAGAACAACGCCTGGGGATCTGAACACTCCATAGACCGCCGCCTTTACCCTGCGGAGGTATTTTTAGTACTTCTGTCAAAATGAAGAAAACAGAATCCCTCCATTACTTACTTAGCCATCTTTTTCAGCCATCTGAATGTCATTTTTAATATAAGGAAGTATTTGTCTCTTGCGACACAGACAGAGCTTCTCTAGAACAGAGGGTGGATACTTTACCGTTAAGACTGACTTGCTATTTCTATTGTAAGATCGTTACCTCGATGAATATGTGGCACTTACCCAAGACAAGTACACTGTACCGCTTTAACTCCGAGCAGGTTACATAAGGAGACGTGTGTGAGCGACTTTACTATGACAAAAAGCCAAGTTTGCCTTTGTTAGCGCTGGTGAGAATGTGACCTTTTTATGCTCTCAACACTCCTTCAGCTCTACTGATTTATCTCCCTGAGTCTGTGTGTGTGTGTGTGTGTGTGTAACAGCTCAAGTTTCAGTCCTGTAAATGTATCCTGTATTCTGTTAAGTGGTTTCATTCCCACCACCCTGGCTAAATCTAATCGTTTCAGAATGAATGGAGTTCTGTCCGTTTGTACGGATGTTGGTTTAAACCTTTGCGGTACGTCAAAAGCACAAAACCTATCTATGTCCAACTGCAGGATTGTGTAACAGGACGAACAACTGTAGTAACCTGAACCAAATGAGAGGGATTATAGGAAATGTGCTCATTAGGATCATTCATATTAGTGTGGATGTGTATTCACAGCTTCATCTGGTACACTGGAACTCGGACAAGTACAGTTTGTTTGAGGAGGCTGTTATTGAGGAGAATGGACTAGCTGTTATTGCGGTCTTTCTGAAGGTACTTGTGTGTGTAATTATTATCAAACTACATCTTCATAGATTTTTAAGAATAGTAGGCTTTTATGATTGCAAAAAAAACCTCAATTTGATTTGTGTTTATCAAAGATTGGAAAGAGACACGAAGGTTTGCAGAAACTGGTGGATGCCTTGCCTGCAGTCAGGCACAAGGTAAGGCATTAAACATTATGTTTTGTACACACCGAGATTCAGCTTTTTCTGTGAGATTAGGAACCTCAGAGCGTGATATTTTGGAAACAGTAGGATGAGGGATAGACTTGTTGCATACATCTTGTTTTACAATTTCACAGTATGTATTATACTCATCTTCCCCATCCAGGATAGTGTGGTAGAGTTCACCAAGTTCGACGCTGCATGTCTCCTCCCGGAGAACATCGATGACTATTGGACATATGCAGGGTCTCTGACCACTCCTCCTCTAACTGAGGCTGTGACATGGATTGTGATGAAACGCCACATTGAAGTCAGTCATGATCAGGTAGGAGGCTGATGTGTTTGGGGAATGTGAGACAGGAAATGAAGGGGATATTTTTCCCCTGCGAATTTAACAATGCAACTGATCTTATTAAATAGCTCCGCTAGAAAAACATAAGTTTTTGCGAATAGTAGTAATTGTGTAATATAAAACATGCACACAAAAATGAAAATGAAAAATGAATTACACTCATGTCGTTTCATTGGCAGCAACGCAGCTACCACATTCAAGGCCCAGAAAAAAAGTAAGGACAAGGTTAAAATAGTAAGTGACATCAGTGGTTTAACCATAATTTTATGAAGCGACGAGAAAAGTTTTGGTGCATATATAAAAAATAAAAAAAAACGTTATTTAATCATTTTTTCTCGTCCGTGTTGGTCTTCGATGTCTGTTCATTAGATTACCACGACACACAAAGTAATTATTTCTGTTTTCTTTGCACACAAAAGTATTCTCATACCTCTATAAAATTACAGTTGAACCACTGATGTCACATGGACTTTATTAACAATGTCCTTACCACCTTTCCAGGCCATAAACAGGGTTGCTGTCTGTGCAGGGTCAGAGAGAGTTAGTTCACCCAGAAATGAAAATTAGCCCATAAATTACTCTGAAGTCATCCTGGGTGTATATGACTTTCTTCTTTTAGACGAGTCCAGTCGGAGTTATATTAAAAATGATTTTAAAAAAAATTGATCTTTCAAGCTGTTTAATGGCACTCAGCGGGTGTTACAGTGCATCAGTCCAAAAGAAGTTAAATAAAAAAGCACCCATCCATTTGAAAAAAAAAAGTGTCTCTTACAGCTCCGGAGGGTGAATAAAGTCCACCTGTAGCTAATCGATTAGTTTTTGTAAGAAAAATAACCATATTTAAAACTTAATTATCACTTTAATCTAGCTTGCGCTCACTTTTGTACAACGAGCAAGGTGTGAAATTGCGTTAAAATGTTGTTTTCTTAAAATCTTTTGTAAAAGAATTTCAAAACAAACCACATTTAAATATTTTGACTATCACACTGAAATGATCAAGGATCAAGGATGTTAAAAAGAAGCCATTAATTCCTAACTGTGTTAGTCTTTAGGACATGCATAGTGGTGGGCAATACGCAGCTAGGAAAAGTACAGGGTTTGCTGGATTATTGCAATTAATACATGTCATTAGATTTCCTGGTGTTTAGGAAGAAAGTTGTGAAACTTCAGAAACAATCTTTTTTGGCAGCTAATTTTCAATGCATAAAAAAATGCTAAGAAATTTGAGTTCTGAATGTATATGTGAGACACCCCTCACACTGGCGATTTGAACTCCGCTGGGAGTCTGTTTGTTATTCCGACTTCATGTTCCACTGCTCCATGGCAACCTGGGAAATGGAACGGAAAAGTTCATCGGCTGACTGCTGACCTCAGTTTTCTCTGTTTTCTCAATCTTTTATAAACCAGTTTCCTTTTATTCTTGGCTCTCATTCTACATGCCTTTATGTGAATTTGTTCCCTATTTTTAAATCTTATCTCCCGTTCTTTTTTGTCTTCTCAGTTGGCAGTGTTTCGAAGCTTGCTGTTCACATCGGCAGAAGAGCAGGTGCAGCGAAGCATGGTCAACAACTTCCGCGTTCAGCAGGCTGTGAAGGGACGGACCGTCCGTTCTTCTTTCACCCCCTTCCTCCAAGATGCTCCCTCTATGAAGTAGCAACAAAACTCAGTGATCTAATTCACATCTTAACCTCCAAAACAAGCACAGACTCTTCAGTAACTCTTTATCGTGGACTCCTGATATCCATAATGTCTTAACTAGATTTAAAAATCACTATTTCCAAACAGGCATTTAGGTATTGACTGAGAGATTCCATTGAAAAGGATTAGCAAAAATGTAGTTGAGTAATTAAAGGGCCTGTTAAATCCTCCGATAAAAGGTTCATGCAGTAAATCAACATTTCGCTGTATTTTTTTGTATTTAAAATAATACTAGAATTTCGAAAATTCTATTTTTAGTATTAAACGCACATTTCCTTTTATTATACAGTAGTAGCAAAGGGAGTCCACTTTTGAGGACAAACAGCCCCCTCTTGTGGATAACTGACAGAATGCAAGTGGGGTGGGGAGGGGGATGGTAGTCAATAGTTTTAGTTTAATGGTACACTTACTTTGTTTACTGCGAGGGAATTTCTTTTATGCATGAAACTGCACATTGCCTTTCACTTTTGATTGGTTTTTAGATGTAAAATAATTTTAAGTTTAATACTCTAAAGTAATAAAACTTGTAAATATTTCAAGGCTACATTTACATATTGCAATATAAATGAGACTAGAAATACAGTCTTTGTGAAAGGTGCATTAGACATTGAGAGGTCTGAAAGGAAGGGGAGTAGATCAATGCGCACAACTGTTTAGTGAAGATACATTACTGTACGTGTGTACTTCAGAATTGTATAGAATAGATTATCGTCACCAGTGCCTTTTTTATTGTACTCTGCTATCTAATCATTTGCACAAGTGGTTGGCCATAATTGCCTCTCGGTAAAATGTGTGCCTCCAGTGCAAGTGTCTTGTAGTCGCTGTTCTCATCCATTAAGCTCATGATCATAATTGTTCATTTGGTTGATCTTTAAAGTATATTTAGTGTCAGTGATTTAAAAAAATAATAATTAACCGAGAAACTGTTTAGTTGTTATGTAAGAATGTCTTGTAAAATGTATTTGGGAGCACCTGGATGTGTTTTTCCACTCTGTGTCATGAAGACATGGGCATGAGACCAGGCACAATGTAGAAATGGGATCTACAGTAAGACCAATTGATTGTTATAGGCTAGTTTAATCCTGGTCATTCCGTTTTCCTTTAAACGTGCTGGAAATGGCAATAAGGTTAAAATCAGACGCTAAGATTGTCCAGTACATATAATATTATATATCTGTAAATTAATTGTGCATTTACATCATTGGGAGTTTGAGGTTTTTGGATTGCTGATAATATTTAGAAGATGGTTGAGAAGTAACGTCAATATTCAGTGATTTCAGAGAGTGCAGAAACAGCAGAAGTTCCGCATTCAGCTTTATAATTGCAAAGAGGCGCTGGTCTCTTTGTGATGGCTGAATAACAATGTTCTTGTATAAATTGTCCCTAAAGTGGCCTCTCGCTTGAATGGGGCACCTGGTTTTCTTCCTATCGGGTTCATGGTTGAAATTCAGAGTGATACTAACTAGACTGGAAAGCTGGGTTTGTACTGTACAAACATTACGTTACACGGAGACTGGGATCCATTCCCTACAGCTGCCCAAGTCTTTCGCTGCTCTCAGAGTAGTGAACATTCTTTCACATCAGGAGGCCCTGGATTAATGTTTTCTCATTGAAGCAGATTTCGAAGAGCGTATGAAGACACCTTTTGTTGTTTGAATTTAAATTATGCAGTGGGTGAATTATAGTTTGAGGTTTTGGGACATTCTGATTCTTTGCTGTAGTGGGTTGGCATGGGGTGCTTTTGTTATTTGCGTTATAATAAATTAGCTTGAGGCCTTCCATTTTATAAGGGACAATAATAATCAGTTTAACACTAAAGCTAGTTTTGTTTTAAAGACAGCCTCAGCCTTCACTTATCATCTCAAGTAATTTTCATAAATGTCACTTATGCTGCCTTTAATAAATTTTATGATGCAAATGTATGCAGAACTTTGTTAATATGATTTCTTTGTTGTATTGCATGCATATTCTGTGTTTTATTCACTTGTTTTGAGGGATTTTTGTATGAACCTGAAGTCTTTTTTACATTTGAGCCATTTTTGGTTGATGTAGTTTTGTTTTACTTTTGGGCGGACACAAGCATGTGCCCTAGGGATTTAGGCAGGAAGAGGGTGGTGCCGGAGGTTTATGGAGACCCCATCCCAGCAAGTGTTGTTGCACCAGGCGCTGGTTAGGTCCGGATCAGCTGCAACTAAAAAGTGCGTTTTGGCGGACTAAGCAGAGGGGGAGCCTACAGAGCCAAAGGTGAACATCAACAAATGGACAACGTAACTTCATTCATTCATGTAAAATCATGCTGTCTGATGTTCCCGATTTCACAGACCAGGTTTAAAGCCGAACCCCAGACTAAAATGTAAAAATCTAAAATGTTTCAATTAAAAGAAACTTGTACTGATTGATCTTAAAACATGTCAGTGATTTTGTTTTATCTCAAGATACTTTCTAATAAAAATGACTTACATGTACTAATGGAACTATAACCAGGCCATTGTGTATTAACATTTTTATGTGTAAAAATAAAATAAAAATTTGATGTCTTTATTGGTGGATTGTGAAATCATTCTTTTAGATTTAAACCCTGAACTGAAAATGTATAACATTTAATTATGTAGTTATATAATGTAACATATACCCCCGGTTTCACAGACAAGGCTTAAGCCTATTCCAGAATAAAATGTAAGTCTATGATGTGTCAACTGAAAGAAACTTGCACTGACTTCTTAAAATAAATCCGTTTCTTTGCTTTGGCTCAAGATGCACACTGGTAATGTGTTTAAGGCATGTTTATGAATCCTTTCTTAAATGTTCTATTTAAACTATGGCCTAATCCTGGTTAAATCTAAGCCCTGTCTGTGAAACCTATATGTATTATTTTTTTAGGTGCACTGTGAATTTAAAGGCTAAAAAGGTTAAGACTTATTTTAATGTTTTTAACTGGTTGACTTGTTAATACTGTTAAGGTGCTTTGAATACCAATTTAGATAACCTGGCTGATATGTTTTGTTTTTCTCTAAGAGTAAAGAGGATTCCAGGCAATAAACCCAAAACAGGAGAGAGCAAGTTTCACATCAGTTGGAGCTAGACAGCACCTTAAAAAACAAGAGACAGAGAATAAGGCCAGGGTGTGGGTGTTTAGAAAGGTTGGGGAACCTGGATTGAATTTTGTTTCAAACTTGGTTCAAAAAGATTCTGTTGCGTGTTTATTGTTCTTGGCTGCATGAGTTATAAAAATGGGACGAGACACTGGGTTTTTGCGTATCCCAAACACACCACGGTTTCCCATCATTGTGTGAGACCATTTGTGTGCATGCTCTTTGAGCTCTGCAGGAAAAACAAACTATAGGTGAATCGATTAAAGAGCAGCAGATCAAGACTTATTATTATTTTTAAATACTGGAGACTGGTTACAGTTGTGAGCAATAAAAAATGTTTTGCAACTTTGAAGCATCTCAAGGGATAGTGGATTTTCTGAGGTCTCTTTAGCTGATGATCAGGCATTGCTAATTGAATAGAAGTCACAGATGAAAGTAGCTAATTTAACGCTGCTTCCCCTACTATGGTTTTGTTCTTCAATGTTTTTACAGGTTATTCTTAGACAAAAAGAAACTCCATTCAGTCCCATTTTCTTTCTATAAACAGGAACCTATGGCTTAAAGATGTTTCTCAGAACTCCAATCCAGTTGCTTTCCTCCTTAGATTAAACAAACTGGGATAAAATGTATATCTAAAAATGTACATCAAATCTTGTCCAAAACCCAAAAGCCCCTCCGAAGTGCTGAGTGCTGATTGTTTTCTGCTTTTAATGATAACCAGCCCTTGTGGTACCAGGGAACTGAGACACCTACACCCCTCTCTCCTATAGAGAAAGAAAACTGAACTCTTAGATATCAGGGCACAACACAGCAGCAACCATGACTTATCAAATAAAAAGTCACCTGCTTTCTCATTTATCTTTAAGCTGAGCAAACATACACCATAAATAAAATGCAATTCTCATGATGGGGGGCTAATGTAAAAAATGTGTAAATGAGAGCACGTGCAAAGAGAATGCAGGTGGCAGGTTTTACTCAAACATGCCTTGATGAACAATCTTAAAAACAGGTCATGAAGTTCTCAAGTATTAGTACAACACACTTGCCCCCTGCAGATTATGCTCTCCAGGTCTTCAAAGATTGATACCTTGTAGGCATGTGACATGTCTTTCTCTTTGAAACACGAAAGCTTTTGGATGAAATTTAAGTTGTTGTTTTGTTTAATTTGAGAACCAATATCTTTAAAGCCCGCAGGGATGTGACATTAGTGATGTTTCAAGGGCCTTTACCTGAAAACAGGAAATTAGCAGGGACAACTTTGTTATTTTTTCATATGTTTCTTCAGACATTATGATCAAAGGAATTTGAGTCTAAAGAATTTTCAAGAGCTGAAACGACAAGTTATGGTAATTCATGTCTAGCCAAGGATTATATTCTAAATATTTAAAATAGAAAAAGAAAAAACTCATCATCTAAGGGTTTCCTAACCGATTCACAAAAATTCAAGGTGAAATGTTGGAACTGCAGAGGGTTTGTAAGATTGTGCTAGAAATGCTAATATCAAATGAAATTAAAAATGTGTATTAAAAATGTGTAAATGTTAAACCAAAATATATTTTTTGAATATTCTAGAATTGTATACTAGCTTTTAGTATATTTTTTTCATACTATTCAAAATATTTATATCAAGATTAATAATTGACCACATTGGTTGTCAAGCTTGTAGCCTGCACTGTAAAATCTGTGAAATGTATTGTAAACAATTTAAAAATAAATAAAAAAAATAGTGGTGGTATTGTAAAAAAAATGTAGGAAACATTTAAGGATTTAAAAATTTTACTTAAACCAAAAAAAATTAAAATTAAAATAATTTAATTTCATTGACTGTTAATTCACAAATTTACCAAAGCAGTCTGTTTTGTAATACACTGCCAAACACCATTAAACAGATGTAAGCCATGTGATGAATGAAAGATCATCACAAGTTAGTAAATATTAAAGGGGTCATATGATACGATTTACATTTTTCCTTTCTCTTTGGAGTGCTACAAGTTCTTGGTGCATAAATAAGATCTGTAAAGTTGCAAAGACTAAAGTCTCAAATCCAAAGAGATATTCTTTATCAAAGTTAAGAGTCAGCACACCCTCCTAAAACAGCTTGTTTAAACACACCCCCACTTCTACGTCACAATGTGTATAACACCGCCCAAATGTTCACACAAAGAAGGAGGCGTAACTTTGATTCTCGCTATAGTACTGATCCCGCCGCTGCCACCATGTTGTGGAGATGCTGTGTTTCATATTAAAAGCGAAACGCCTTTGTTTGGCCTTCCAAAAGAGTAGGATATTCGCTTCGTCATGTCTAGAGCTGATCTATGCTGGTCACTGAGGTTCATCAACTTCACGTTGTGGATCGCTGGAACGGCTTTTACGTTTTGAGCAGTGTAGAGTAGCGGTTGTTGTTTGTCATTTCTCCAGACATGGTTTATGTCTACGCAGCGAGATATGCAACGCATAGAAAGACAGTATAAGTCATAATCAGTAATTATGTTCCCACAGGATGCAACATTTGCCTTGTTTATATTGGGTTTTATTGTTTTTGTCTTGTCGTGCCAGGTTAAGGGGTGTAACATTTACATCACATGCTTGAGGTATTCGGCCAATCACAACGCACTGGATAGCTGGCCGTAGAAATCACTGTACACCTCGCTTTTCAGAATGATAAGCTTTGTAAAAATCGACCTGTTTCAGAAAGATGGGGCATAGAGGAGCAACAATAATGTACATTAGGTGAAAAATAATGTGGTTTTTTTGGGCCTTAAACTGCATAAACATAGCCTGCTGCATTACACCAAATACAAAAACATAATGTTCTTTTTAGCAACGTCAAATGACCCCTTTAATATTTAGAAGGTAAAGTGGCATACACACAAATAGCCTACAAAACACCATGGTAGCACACACACTATTTTACAGTGAAATGTTTACCTTTTGTAAAGGAACTTAATGTATATAAATATTTTTTTACAGTAGCATTTTATCATAGGATATTATACCATTTTACACTATAATTAAATAAATTATTATATTTATTTAAATGTTATGATGTAACTTGAAATCTCATGGTTAACTTGTGAGTTCAACTGAACTGAAAAATGAGGTAAAAACCTTCTGGACCGCTCAGTCATAGAAAATTATTTCAGTAAAGGAGACTCTAGAGGGCGATAGAAACCTCAACTATAACACTAATGACACGCGGAGGAGGAGAGAGTCAGGCTGAATTAGGAGATGCTTTTGTGTTTCTACAAGGTTGACAGACTCCAGAAACCACGTTTCTGTGAGTTAGAGCGGACGCCACGGTAACACCGTGCATCAGCCGAGCCCAGTCTGAGGGAGCTGAACAGGTCGCCTTCAAACACAATACAGCAACACAAAGCATCTGGCTTTGTTTGACAAAAGGAAGCAATGTCAGGGTTGAAGAAACGATGTTCAAACACGTCTGCGGACCGGGATGAAGACGACAAGCAAGTGATGGAGAAGATGCTCTCCAGCAGAGGTGGGAATGGGAACATGAGCCGACCAGGAGACGGCACGCCTGAAAGCCCCACCGCAGATAACTCAGCGGCGGATGGAGAAGGGACAGTCGAGCTGAAAAGGACTATAACTCTCGTCAACGGTGTGGCCATTATTGTAGGCACCATTATTGGCTCTGGCATCTTCGTTACACCGACGGGAGTGGTGAAAGAAGCCGGTTCAGTCGGGCTGTCGCTGATCGTGTGGGCTGTATGCGGCGTCTTCTCCACTATAGGTGCTCTGTGCTACGCCGAACTGGGAACCACCATCTCCAAATCTGGGGGTGACTACGCATACATACTTGAAGTTTACGGCTCCCTACCTGCGTTTCTGAAACTCTGGATCGAGCTTCTCATCATCAGGCCGTCCTCGCAGTATATTGTCGCCTATGTTTTCGCTACCTACCTCCTGAAGCCCATCTTTCCCATCTGTCCTGTTCCAGAGACGGGTGCTAAGCTTATCGCCTGCCTGTGTATCTGTAAGTAACCTGTTAACGTTACCTACCTCGCTAGGTGACAACCAAATTCGTTTACTCATTGATTCCGCAAATAAACAATATGACTGAGGGCTTAAATGCACCCTTTATCGTAAATCTACTCAGTTCAACGGTTCTGCCGTTTGAATTTAACGTTACCTCAGCTGTCATCTCACGTGCCATTCGCGCGCTTTATCTTCAACGTCAGAAATCCTTTAAATATAAACGATTTTAACTACATATGTGACAGAAAATGTGTAATTAGAGACAGAAATGCCATGTGTCCACACTGCTACGGCGTGTGTAGCATATAGGAGGCAGTGAGTAACGTTATGTTGAAAAGGTGCAGAGAAATTTCATCATCTAGTGCGGATGATGTAGGGATGAAGTGGAAGGGGCTGCTACATCACCTTGGCGGGCTTTATGCAAATTAATTGCATTATTAGTGTTAGCAACACATCAATTTAGCGTCGCTTTATATTTTGATTATAAATAAATGTTTTGAGAAAATGCAGTTCCTTTTTTTTACCAGCATGGATATGAAAAATCAAGAGTAATAATGTTTTAAGTTATTAACCAAAGGTAGTAACGTAAATCATGCTGTATGAGCTTCATAATTAATCCAATATTGTTTAGTCAAAAACTCCATTTATATGTAACTTGATACGATTACAAGCCAAGATTATTCATTATTATGATCAGATTACTGTATTCTCTTTTTGCCATAAATAAATTGTGTGTGTGTGTGTGTGTTTGCTACAAGAGTACAATAGGAGGACCAATAGGAGTTTATGAATTAAGCCCTGCAGGGCTACAATCACAGATCTTTGACATGCATGCTCATGGCAATATGTTAAGGTTGTGGTTTACCATGGCAGCCATGTGAGCAATGCAGCCATCCCACAGGTTTAAACCAGTCAGGATTAGGAGAATTAGCTCAAGCCCTAATTACCAATTGGCCAACAAATTAAAACCCATATTTCTCCATTTCTCTGCCTGGCTTTTTCTTTGTCTCCTCTTTCTTCCTCTCCTCCCCCTTTCTCATTTAGGCCAGATGAATGCTTGATTGGGGTACAGGAATGCATATTCTTTGTCAACACAGCACCCACTATCCGTTGTAATCTCGCCTTGTTAGTGGCTCGTCTAATCCTTCCATAAGAACTCACATGACGAGTGTTTTAAAGTCATGATTGAAAAGGGACTTCGTTGCATAAAACTATGCTGCGTATCCATGAGAGAGGCCCCCTGAGCATAACCATGCTCCTGCCGAAGGGAAGCTCAAGGAGGAACCTCTGTCTCATGATCCCTAGTCTATTAAGAATGAGAACTTCAATGCCTGACAGAGTAATACAACAGTGTGTGCACGTGTTCTTGTGTGAGTGGACCCAGGCCCCACTGTCCTACCCGATACAGACCCCCTTTTGTATTTTAGGGGCACACAAAGGCTGGCGGGCTTCGCCTCCCTGTTTGGTGCCCACTGCCCAGACTGATTTACAATTAATGCTGCTTTGAAGTATTCTTTAGGAAATCACATTTAGTAGAAAGCTTGGAGCCAGGGGCCGGAGGCTAATGTGGTAGGAGCTCATGATTTTTATTATTCCCTCAAAATCTGATTACTAGTATTTGGCAAGTAAACTTTTAAGTTTCATTCAAAACCATGTATGGTTCCCCAGTGCCTTGGAGTGTAAGCAGGGCAACACCCTCATAACTACTAACAATTTCCAGTTCACTTGTGCTCTTTGGATAATGGGGAAACCCAGACTAACATAGGGGACATGTAAACTCCACACAGAAAAAATGCTTTACTATATTAATAAAGTTAAAAAATGTTTCATAAAAAGTAATTGTGTTTATGTAAAATACATCATTATATATCTGTTTAATACATATATTATTGTTTTAATTCTAGTATTAAAATTGTACTTTTGTAAAATAAAATAATTTTTGTAATATACTTTTTATGTTATTGTTAAAAAAATAGTACTACTTTAATAATATATTTAGTTATTGGTTTTCCTAGTTTTAATAATTCAATAAAATAATACTAATAATATTAATTATTGTTATTAATATGATATTATTGCCAGTGTAAAACAGCAGTGTAAATGTGGCCTTAGACAACGCTGTTTTTTTTTACTTAAAATTTGAAAAAAGTAGAAGAAAACATGCATAGCAAACATAGAGCTCTGTTAAATTTAAATAAATACATTTAAATTCGCAGTTAAAAAATGCAATTAGATTGTTTCCCCAAGTCATTGCCCACAAGGCTATCCAACCCAACAAAGCCAATCAGTCTCTTTCAGTATATTGTGTGACACAGTAGGAATACTGTTAATCGCATTGAAACAGAATTAAGCAAACATAAATTGCAAGTGAATTGAATAAGTAGGGCGGGACATTTGCGTATGATTCAGGTAATAATTATCTCAACATCCACCCTATAATACAATCCAACCCCATTAGGCAGATTATTGTGTGATGTAGCATATAATATTCCTAATCATTTGAACCTACACGTCGTGCTGACATGTTTCTTTCACCAAATTTAATTTGATGTCTAATTTTCCATTCAAACCTTAATAAGTTTGGCAGCCATGCTGTTTCGTTGAAAAAAGTAGCACACCATGCTGCCATGCGTATAGCTTCAATGTAAACAGCACTTTGCAGACGACGCCTACTGATTAAAGTGTGGATGACAAATTCTAGCCTAATTAGTTTACCAAGTATTTAGGTTAACTTCCTCTGAGCCTCTGTTGTGAAATACTAAAAATAAGTGCCTGTTGTTCTGTTTCTCCATCCATCTCTCCCTATAGTGTTGTTGACCGCTATCAACTGCTACAGCGTGAAGGCCGCCACAAGGGTTCAAGATGCCTTTGCTGCTGCTAAGCTACTCGCCCTGGGCCTCATCATCATTGTTGGCTTTGTGGAGATCGGCAAAGGTGGGTAACACACAAACACTTCCAACATGTACACCAACAATCAGTCAGTTAACTAAACAACTGCTGAGGTGTAGAGTATAAATATTGTAGTTTTAGTTAATGACTGTGTTTTCCATTATTAAAATGAACCCATACGAAGAGTTTATGTTTGTACATTTAGGCAGAGTGATTGTATTTATGTTTTCTGGAATGAATAAAGATTTGTATGGTCTTAGGTAGGCCTCGGCTTCCATGTTTATTTATTTACTATGTTTATTTTTGCTATGGATACAATGTAGCATTCCAACAGTTTTCATTACAGTGTTGCTTTGCGTTCTCTTAGCTGGGTGAAAAATGTCTTCAAGCTACACAAAGTTTGAGACCAAGCTCAGTTCAACATCAGCCTCATGCAAAAAATGATCAATAAAATGGATTAATAGGGTACAAATTGGTGTCCCGTTACTTTTTTAAAGCAATAAAGGCGCAGTTAATAAATAAACCATGAGCTAAAATTTAATTAATTAGTTTTAAAAACAGCAGTTATCCCACCTCATTGCTTCTGGACTTCTTGACTGTATCCACCAAATTAAAATCACACATTATAACTTTAATTAAAGTACTAATTTTACATTTAATATCATGCAATTTAAT
The DNA here is from genome assembly GCF_023724105.1 of Carassius gibelio. Lineage (NCBI taxonomy): Eukaryota > Metazoa > Chordata > Actinopteri > Cypriniformes > Cyprinidae > Carassius > Carassius gibelio. Next base: position 9,562,538 of record NC_068420.1, on the reverse strand, counting down.
ATAATTTAATATTAATACATTTAATATAATTTTGAAGATTTTGTGTTATATTTCTGTATATATGTATGTATGTATGTATATATATATATATATATATATATATATATATATATATATATATATATATGTATGTATAATAGACAAAATAGCTTTCTTTACTGTGGAGTCAAGACATTTGCAAATATGATTAAAAGATGAATATGCAACAAAACTACAGAATGTCACATTTTATTATTAGGTCTTTGGACACATACATGTTTTACCAAATAAAAAGGACAACACTTTTAGAGTTCATTCCACTATTTGATGTGAGCATAAGTATTGGAAAAGTTGAATTTAAGGCAGATGTAAAAGATTAAAAGCGAATATTAAATTGCAGATCCCTTGTCTGCAATCAGAGCAGTGAGTCTGCAACCCATAGACATCACCACACTCTTGGTCTTATGCTTTGAAATGCTTTAGCCTAGTCTTTACTGCAGCCAATTCTAGCTGTTGCTTATTTTGGGGAGTTTCTGCCTTTAGTGTCCTTTTCAGTTGGTGAAATTAATGTTCAATCAAATTTAAATCTGGAGATTGATTTGGGCAATCTAAAACTATACATTTCTTTGCCCTGATAAAGTCCTTGACTGAATTTGCAGGGTGTTTTGGGTCACTGTTCTGATCCAATATGAAGTGCGTTCTAATGAGTTTGGTGGCATTTTCTTGAATATTGGTAGCCAAGAAGATTTTGTACCCTTACAAATTAATTCTGCTACTGCCATCATACATTAAGTCATCATTAAAATGAAGAGGTCATGTTCTATGCCATGACACCACCTCCACCAAGCTTTACAGATGAGGTTCTATGCTTAGGATCATTTGCAGTTCCATTTTTTCTCTACACTTTTGCTTTTTAATCACTTAGATAAAGGTTAATCTTTGTCGATGAGACAAACCGATGGGTCCATCAACTCAGTTCCAAAACTCTACTGGCTCACATTTGTGAAGAATCTTGCCTTTCTATTTTTGGTGTCGATCAGAGGTTTGCATCTTGCTGTGTAGCTTCTGTAATTCTGTGTCAAATTCTCCTGCATACTGTTTATTGACAGAGCATCACCTCAGCTTTCTGGAGGTTGTTGGTGATTTTACAGACATGTATTTTAGTGTTAATTTCACAGATTTTATGATTTGTTTGTCATCAACTACTGTTGTTTTTCTCAGTCGATCAGGTTGTCGTTGGTTGCTTATGTCGCCGGTAGTTTTGATCTTTTAATCATATTTACAGATTTCTTGACTCCACAGCAAATATAACAATTTTGTCTTTACTGTTCCAATACTTATGGAGAGCACTGCATATATATATATATATATATATATATATATATATATATATATATATATATATATATATCCAAACTAGATAGTTCTATTCTTTTGGATCTTTTCATTGAATTGTATTTAATTTTAATTTATATATAATTAGATTTTTTTTATTCAATATGCTGTTTATTTCTAGAAAATAATGAAATCATACTGTAATATATAAATCAAATGTAAAAAAATAAATAAAAAATTATTAGCTGTCTTGGATCAGCAGTATTGATTCATGTCATATTGATATGTTGGTATTTCAACTCTTTTAGAACTATTTTTGGACTCTAATTACAATTGTATATTTGTGTACCAATCCGTTTAGCAGGGAATTGTAGACCTGCTGAAGGTGCAGCCAAAACAGCAGCTCTGATTGTTAGTTACTGAGACTCTAAAGCACTGACAGCAATAGTCTAGAAAAACATTGAGCAAACAAAAAGAAAAAGCAGTTCAAAGATTCGTAGTACGAGCTGCAGACTTTGGAGCTAGACTTCACATGAAAAAAACTAGTATGTCTAAATAGTCACAACTGGAATTAACATCAGTGGTTTCATTGAAAGTAACATTTACATTTATGCATGTAGCAGATGCGATTTTGGGTGCATTGTTCCGTTAATAATTTTTTTTTTTTGTTCGGTTTCTGTTTCTCATTAGCTTACTGGTTTAACCTCACAAATTCAGAAAGGAAAAAGAGGATTTCACAGTCTGAGATGCAGATTAACAAAGGTCCATTCACTTGGTGCATGTCAGTGTCTGCTGCACAAACAAAGGCCTGAAGCTGGTATCACTGACTCAGTTGTGAGTCAGCAAAAAAGGACAGGTTAATTCGAATGGATTATTAGCTCTTCTTTTCATCTTTTACCTCCAATCCACCCACTCTCACTGCCCATAGCAGTGGACGTGTAGTGACAGACAGCAAGGTAGTTTCTGAAAGAAAGGAAAATGAGAAGGAGACGCCATGCTGGTATTGATTTTTGAATATTGGAGCCACAACTGTAGGGCACGTCTCTTCTAATTGGCCTGCCTCACCCATATTTTGCCTAGACTGCCAAATTTTGGCCTAGCCTTTGGGTGTTGGTTTCTTTGTGTGGTTAAATTCCCAGAACTTATCCTTTAGTTGCAGAGGTTTCCACATGTACATCTCTCTCATGCTTTTAAAGCAGCATTGTTCAAAAGTTCCAAAAGTTAATTTGAACTACCGTTTAAAAGTTTGTGGTTGGTATGATTTTAATAATGTTCTTGAAAGAAGTCCCTTCTGCTCACCAAGGCTGCATTTATTTGATCTGAAATAGATTAAAACAGTAATACTGGGAAATATTGTTACAATTTAAAATTATTTTTATTTTTATTTTATATATATTTTATATATATATTAAAATGTTATTTATTCCTGTGATGGCAAAGCAGAATTT